>NC_057862.1:198542361-198754861 GCF_019393635.1 Dromiciops gliroides | reverse complement strand
GTGTTCATAGATAAGCACAAATCAACATAGTTATGGAGAAAAAGAAAAGAAAACAGAACATGCAATGTGAGGATTCCTCCTGACAGTGGGTCACATGAAGGGTAGGTGATTATACTTAGATCTGGAAACATTCCTAATGTTCTCAAAAAATCTTCAATGCCTTCCTATTATCCACAGAATGAAGTTCACAACTTTACCTGACATTCAAGTCTCTCCATAATTTGTTGCCATCCTACCTTTACAGCCTTATTTATTACTATTCTCTGTCCCATAAGCATGCTCTGCATTCTTCTGACTCAATAGTTTTGGTCACACTATTCCTCATGCCTAGAACATCTTCCCTCACCTTCCACATCTTTTTAATTCCTACAAGTCCTTTTTTTAAATACAAGTATTTTATTCCTACAAGTCCTTTTTTTTTTTTTTTTTTTTCCGGTAAGGCAATTGGGGTTAAGTGACTTGCCCGGGGTCACACAGCTAGTAAGTGTTAAGTGTCTGAGGCCGGATTTGAACTCAGGTACTCCTGAATCCAGGGCCGGTGCTTTATCCACTGCGCCACCTAGCCGCCCCCCTACAAGTCCTTTTTAAGAGCAACTCAAATGCAATGTTTTTTCATCAACCAAGGACAGAGACCATTTCTTCTTTAATGATACAGAAGACAGAGGCTTTGGGAGTCTGAGGATCTGGGTTCAAATTGCAACTTTGATGCTACTTATGTGATGTAAAAAGAGTAATTTCAAAAAAAATAATATTAACAGTCTAAGGTTTGAAAAGTGCATTGTAAATATTATCTCATTTTATCCTCAAAGCAAGTATTGTATCACCATATAGGCATTATTATATTACCATTTTACAATAGAAGAAACTGAGGCAGATAGGAATTAAGTGATGCCTATAAGTGTCTAAGGCTGGATTTGAACTCAGGTCTTTCTGTCACCAGATCCAGCACTCTCCACTGTGCTACCTTGCTGTCTAGATGAAACCTATGTGACTTCTTGTTACTTTGCTGTTACTTAATCTCCCTGAATATCAGTTTCCTTATGTGTAAAATGAGGGATTTGCTTCTCATGTACTTTTTAGTTCTAGCTTTATGATCCAATGACCTCCTAAGGCAACAGTCTTCTACATATAGTAGTGGCTTAATATAGAGCTACAGAATTTGAATAGTTATTGTTGTAATCTGCATTTAGATAGGAATTGATACTCTTAAGAATGCTTTTACAAATGTTGGATTTTGATCTTTAAAATCATCCTGTGGTGGGGCAGCTAGGTGGCACAGTGGATAGAGCACCGGCCCTGGAGTCAGGAGGACCTGAGTTCAAATCCAGCCTCAGACACTTAACACTTACCAGTTGCGTGACCCTGGGCAAGTCACTTAACCCCAATTGCCTCACAAAAAAATCATCTTATGATGTTGAGAGGGCAGGTATCATTCCCATTTTACAGGTGAGAATAATGGGAAATAGAAAAGCGAATTGCCCAAAGTCATAAAAATACTTTGTGACAGAACTATAACCCAAATATTCTTTCCATTTTATTTTACTGCCTGCTCTCTCTCTATGAAACCTATGCAAATGCTGTCTTTGTGGAGCTACCAGTTTAATTGGAAGCCAAAGTACTCATTTTATCCTGCCCATCTTTATTATGCACATAGGGCATTTTGGAATCAGAGCTTTCTCTGACATCAACATTAAATTCAGACTCAAAGCAGCAGCCCTCTGACTGACCAGATCCCTCTAAGTTAGTATAGTATCTCCTTGGAGACAAAAAAGATTAACACCAAACATATAATCAGTAAAGGCTTTGTCTATGTGATACCAGAACATTTGAATGAAAAGTGAGAAATTCAGTGAGCACATACACATGTGCATATGGATCAATAAAACATGCATGCACATATCTATGTGTTAGCATATCCCACCTCAGTTGTGTCTTTTGGAAGGAAACAACGAAGCAATTCAAGGGGGCTTTATCATGTGCCTACTATAAGGAAGATGATGAGCCTTCCTTACTGAGTATACAATGTATCATCAGACAGAATGTATGTATATACACAGACTGATGTGTATGTGTATGTGTGTATATATGTATACATGCATGTATTATAAAGCCATGGTTACACATGAATTTTGAAAAAAATCTTCCATTTTTAAAGCCTCATTTCCCATATTTGACTTTCCCACTTTCCTGGCTGTACTTTAATCTGCTATGATAGTTGGCATTTTTGTAGGGTGGAAACTTTTATTTACTTTTAGAAAAAAAATCTAAATATTTTGGTATGGTTTAAAAATACATTAAATATGTACTGAGATTTTTTTTATCATACACCTATATTCAATTCAATCCAATTAAATAAGCATTTATTAAGTTCCTACAAGTGCAAGATGAGAGTTAGTGTTGTGATAGTGGATATAGGGCCTGGCTTGGAGTCAAGAAGATCTGGGTTCCTGTCACAGGCAAGTGACTTAACCTCATCATTGTCCCAAGGAGCTCTCTGTTACTATGTGTTGTAGACTCATCACTCATCTATATAGGTAGAGGAGATTTCTACAGGAAGGGTAGAATAATGAGATGAAATCAAAAGTCCAGACCAAAAATAAATAAATAAATAAGCCTACAAGACACTGTCATAGGGATATGAAGGCCCAAAATACCAGAGTTTATCTCCTTACAGGCTTTGGTATTAAATTCTATCAGCAGTACATGATATATATACATGGGAAATACAAACTAAGAGACGTTATGGGCAAAGGAGAATTTTGGACAAAGTATCCTAGGAAAATATGAGGAAGAAGAGACCATTTTGATTCAGTTTTATCAGAGTAGACGTCAAGGAAGAGATATCACCCAAACCTTTAAAAAAAATATGATCTTTAGTGCTAATATTTGGGTTCAGTCAGTATTTAGACCTGATGAATATAATTAAGGTGCATTTCCCTATCAATTGTCTTTCAGTCACATGCAGGGCTCATATTTGCTGCTTTGTTTATAGTGTTGGTATTATGAGTGAACTAAACAGACTATTATGTTGAAAAAAATGTTGATATAAGTACTAATGCTTAATTTACTAAGCATTGATGGACATTATCCAGTTGTATGTGCTATCCACTTATATTCAGGTTACTCTCTCTTTAGATACATATAGATATGACAGATTATCAGGATGACTGCCTTTAAACAATAGTGATATCACATTAACATATCATAAAATATAATTTATTAGTGGTAACATGTTAAAGCAATCTCTCTATCACTACCTCTAAATGCATCAGAATTAGAGACACTGAGATTTGTTAAACACATCATTAATAAATACTATTTTATTATAATTTAACATGACATCACCATTGCATAAAATAGTCAATTACTCTAAGTAGTAACAAGCATTGTAATATTAAAAATACTTTTTTTCATTTTTTTCTATGCTAGTCATGGATTTTTTTTTCCTCTTTGAATTTATAGGTAGGTCTTTTTCAGTTGGGTCTATTTTTGATGTGTTGATTTTCTTTTTTTGAAGATTCATTTTATAATTTGGATCGATATTCTCCTATGTTACATAAGAAATAGGTAAAAGTTGAACAATAATGGAGGAAAATTTACCTTATAAGGTAAAAATAATTTGGTTTGATATTGTTGATTTGAAAAAATATATATATATATATGTATATCTTAAAACATGACTTGAAAGGGTCTTGTGGTGTTTTGAAGTTTTTTATTCTTCTTCTTTTTTCTTTTTTTTTTGCAGGGCAATGAGGGTTAGGTAACTTACACACAGCTAGTAAGTGTCAAGTGTCTAAGGCTGGATTTGAACTCAGGTCCTCCTGAATCCAGGGCCGGTGCTTTATCCACCTAGATGCCCCCTGAAGTTTTTTATTCTTATGTTACTGTTCTACTTTAACTACTTTGGGTGCCATTTTTCCTATTCTTTGAGTATGAAAACAAAATAGCCTTAGTTCTTAAGGTAAGTCATGGAATGTTGAGGATTCAGTTTGTAATATTTCAGAGTAGGTCCCTTATTATTATTATTTTTTTAGTGAGGGAATTGGGGTTAAGTGACTTGCCCAGGGTCACACAGCTAGTAAGTGTCAAGTGTCTGAGACTGGATTTGAACTCAGGTCCTCCTGAATCCAGGGCCGGTGCTCTATCCACTCTGCCATCTAGCTGCCCCATAGGTCCCTTATTATTACCACTTGGTCTTTTGGAACATCAATGTATTTGCCTCAAAGATATAGATTTTTTTTTAAAAGGAAGGTGTAATGTGCCATAGGCTATAGACACACATAGACACACACATAGAGGTAGTTATTAAACATGATCATTAAAACAATCACTTTTAATCTTGTCTGAAAAAAACACTTGCTTCAAATTTAAGGATTTTCATTCTTTTGCAATACTTGTTTTTTGAGGAAAAGTTATCTTTTTTTTTCTTTTTAAATGACTGGAATTTGTGTACATTATGCACAAACAAATGACTGGAAGTGAAAAAAAGTAAGTCCTCTAGTTATTGTGTTTATAGACATTACCAACCAATCCAGGTGTCAGGATTAGTCTGTTCAGTATGATATTGTTGTGGAATGGTTGTGATCCTTAGCAAAAAGCATGTTATGAACTGAAGACAGAGTTCAGTGTTGTGCACTTGAGTAGACTGTTTCATTCATGATTTGGATTAATTTTAATAAAAATAATAAGAAAAATAATGATGGCAGCCATCAGAAGAGTTTAAGCCCATGATGGTTCTGCTTAGCCTTAAAGCCATTATAATCTCACTTAAATAGAATTTACTATAACTTCCAAATTAAGAAGGGAGTTGAACGACATTGCCCTATTAATCACTTGACATGAATGATAGCAAGCTAGATGGTTCCATGCTAAAACACATGAAACAGTACTTTCATCTTATGGGATTCTTCTCTAATAAGATCCAAATGGCATTTAGACTGGGTAAGTGTAAAGTTATTATTGTACACTAAGGGAAGCTAGAGATTGAAAGCCTTAAGTTTGAATCCAAAGGTCATATTGAACTTGTGGATGATGATTCCCCAAAATATCTTGCTCTCCTCTAGGCAAAATGCATTGAGCATAAAGCTATCAAAGAGAACGATGTGATTGAATACTTTTAAGAGAGTTATTGGCATCCAGAAATCCAAGTTAAATGAGAACATGTTTAAAGCAATTAATGCCTGTGCAATCTCAATTTTAATATACACTTTCGGAGCTGTAAAATGGACTACAACAGAATTTTTAAAATCTGTACCATATTAATGAAGCACAGGATCCATCATCTTAAGGCAGATATAGAAATAGTAATGCTACCTTGCCAAAAGGAAGGAAGAGCATTGATATACATTTATAGAGTACAGGATAAATATGTCAAAACCCACAGAAATACCAGTAGTAATTAAAAGATGTTAACAGGTACATGCCATTGAATTTGATGAATGTAACTAAAAGTGTTTTACCTGCAGATAGGCTCTATCAGATAGCTGAGATGTGATAATGGAATCAAAAAGCCATTTATGGGCAATGTCTTCATGGACTCAGTCAATGACATATTAAGAGAATGGCTCAAATGTCTGAGTCATATGAATTCGTTTGTAGAACAGAGACCTTGATGACCATGCCAGAGCCACAAAGAATTACAGAATGACTATACTTAAGGAGCCTGGATATAGTTACCAATGTAGATCTTGCAAGAAGATGGTAGAAATATCACAGGAGGCTGTATAAACTTAGCACTTGCTGGATAACTATGAAGAATATATTTGGTGGCTAGAATTATACGTCAGAAGCTAGCTATCTTGTATGCAAATATGAACCCTAAAATGAGCAGAAGAATTCAACCAACAAACTATACTGGAACTGGACTGTGATCATAGTCTCAATTGCTGTCCACCATTGTCCATATATAACATTGATTCATAAAGGGGCTTAGAGTGAAAGAATGTTTAATAGATGGTGCCATACCAAATACACATAATATCCATCTAAGTTCTATGAAACAGAAAGTTTTAAAAATAAAGAGACCTCACAGAGGAAAAATCATTTGAATAATAATGACAATAATGACAATAACAACTAATATATAATAGTTATTATTATGTGCCAAGAACTATTCTAAAGACTTTACACATGTTATTTCATTTGATCCTCACAAAATTGGCAAGTAGGTGCTATTATTATTTCCATTTTACAAGTGAGGAAACTGAGGCAAAAAGAAGTTAACTGACTTGCTCAAAGTCACACACTTAGTAAGAGTCTGGGGATGTGTATGTGTGTGTGTGTGTGTGTGTGTGTGTGTGTGTGTGTGTGTGTGTGTGTGTGTATGTGTGTGTGTGTATCCCCCCCCAGGCTCCTCCCTCTCTGTCTGTCTTTCCCTCTCTCTCAGCATAGGATCCATCAACACTAAAGTATATCTATTTGTTGTTGTTCAGTCATTTCAGTTGTGTCCAATGCTCTGTGACCCCATTTGGGGTTTTCTTTGCAAAGATACTGGAGTGGTTTGTCATTTCGTTCTCCAGCTCATTTTACTGATGAGGAACTGAGGCAAACTAGGTTAAGTGCCTTTCCCAGGGTCACATAGCTAGTAAGTGTACGAGGCCAGATTTGAACTCTGAAAAATGAGTCTTCCTGACTCCAAGCCCAACACTCTATGCACTATTACCACCTAGCTTCCAGGTCAATCTATATTGATATCTATATAGATGGTACATATACATAGAGATAGTATAATATATAGCTATAGATTATCTTTATTGTTCCATCTACTGCTGGAGTGGTACCAAGGAGGTTTGAGTAAACTGACGGTGGATGAGTCCACATCCTAATAAATATTTTTTTTCAAATACAAAATGCAGTTATTTTCTTTACCTGTGCAATAGTCTGTAGAACATCAACTGTTAAGGAATAATACTTAAATAGCATCTTGCCCCAGAACTATTTCTAGCTGTACCCCTATTGAAAGAAGCTGAGAATCATCAGAATGGCATATATTTAGATAGGGCTTTAAATTTTCAAAGTGCTTTTCATAAAATATCTTAACAAAAGTCATTAGAGACATTCTTATTCTAGTAAAATTATGCTCAAGTATATCTTCTATAGAATTCATACTGATATCATGTCCTCTTCCCTGAATACATGTCATTTGATGATCTAGGTTTCAATCCCAGTTTTACTTCTAATTTATCTGGATGACTTTGGGCAGATCATTTAAATACTTCGAGGCTCAATTCTCTCATACATAAAATGAAGAAGTTGAACAGATGCAGAGAGAAATAATCAGAACCAAGAAAACAATATGAGTAATGACTTTAGTGAAGTAAATTGAAAGAATAATGAAATGAAACTGAATGTTGTACAATTATTATGAGAAAATTTATCTCCCTCCTTTCTTTAGAGAAGGGGGAGGCGTATAGCTGTGCAATGTTCCATATACTGTCAGAGGCAATTGGTGTGTGTGTTAGTTTTGCTGAATTATTTTCAAAGTCTTAAAATGAAGGCTTTCTGCAATAGGGCAAGGAAAAGGTAAATTTGGAAATTTGATGATGTAAAAGCAAAAGTTAATAATTTGCATAAATGAGGAAGTTGGATTTGATAATCTCTGAGTTCTCTTCATAATTCTATAATGCTATAATGTTATGATCTTATTAAAGTGAGTATCAGAATCACAGGTAGTGTGTGGAGAAAGAATGACGACTAGATATCTCAATTAGTTGGGGGGTTTTTGAGGCAATTGGGGTTAAGTGACTTGCCCAGGGTAACATAGCTAGTAAGTGTCAAGTGTTTGAGGTTGCATTTGAACTCAGGTCCTCCTGAATCCAGTCAGTGCTTTATCCACTGTGCCACCTACCTGCCCCTCAATTAGTTTTAAAACATAATTTGCTTGCTGTATATGTAAATTCAACATGTGTTGAACTTTTATGTATCTCACAAAATTGATATCATACAGTAAGGTAGGAGGTTGGTACTTTATTATATTGCTCAAAATAATTATTCTAGATGAGTGATTTATAAAAAAAATATTGGTTCCTGTTGTAAAAGTTAAAGATTCTATAGAACTATATCATAGTGATACATAAACTTCCATGAATGGGATGGAGAACTTACATTGCTGTCTTAGAACAATTTGATGGAATGAACAACATCTCAGGCATATTACATTAATAATCTGAGGGGAAATATATGTTACCTTTTATGTCTCTGAAAATTCTTATTGGATTGTTACCAAGTTTTCTTTCCTGAGACTGGTCACTGGTGGGTTTATAGGTGGCCTACTAGAAGGTACCATTCCCTTCCTCTTGCTTTTCATGCCACATCCATATTTTTTTTTTTTAGTGAGGCAATTGGGGTTAAGTGACTTGCCCAGGGTCACACAGCTAGTAAGTGTTAAGTGTCTGAGGCCGGATTTGAACTCAGGTACTCCTGACTCCAGGGCTAGTGCTCTATCCACTGCGCCACCTAGCTGCCCCCATATTTCTTTACTCATGGTATTTCTTCTTACTTGTCAAATTCTCTCATGACCCAAACCTAACAAAAACCACATTTCTTTCTATTTCTTCCTCTGCCCCACCTTGCAGAAGAGATATGGGGAATAGAAAAAAAGGGTGTTTGTTTCCAGTTTTTCTATAAGGAATTGCCAATCAATAGAAATTCTTTCATTTTCATACCTTTAAGCATCTTCAGTTGGAAAAATAATTTTAAGAAAGACATGCAGGAAAGAAAGCGAAATGAAGAGAGTAAGATTGATGCCTAGGAACAGCATAAAAGAAACTATAATTTTATGGAGAAATAATAAAAATATTTTAAGAGAAAATCTTAATAAGCCTGTTCTGCTTTAAAGTGTGTCACTTTCTTTTTAAGCTTGAACTATCCCAAAGAGTTGAGAAAATATTCCTGTCCCTAAGAAGGAATTAACTTGATCGAGCAACATTAAATTTTTTAAAAAGCAGATGGGGAAGTACTATTATTTCCCCACAGCAGACAAACCTTTCTCCATGATAGCTTGGCAGAAGTAATGGTTCGGGGATCACTTTTATAAAATACTGGAGATACACAGTGGAAATTCAGCTTCCTAAAGTTGGAAAGAAGTAGAACAAGACTTTCCTGTTAGCCAAGTTATTTAGATCGGAAGCACCCTCCCAGCTGTTTTATTTTTCCTTTGCCCATCTAAGTGATCTGGGTTTTTGAAGGTGGACAAAGGCTGATAGTGAGTCCTAGCCAAGACCAAGCAACAAAGCATCTTTGTTAGGGTTGGTGCATGGCATTTGTCGAGAGAGTTAGTGCATGGCAAAACAAACATTAGACTGCTGGGACTAGCTCAGAACAACTTGGAGGCATTGGGGAGTTCGGTGCAAATTACTTCCTGGATCTTATTTAACATGGGTTTCTTTCAAAGACGTAGGAGAAGGTTTGAACATGTACAACTTGGTTACACCAAGTGTGATTTTTGCAGCTCAGTTGTAGTCATGAATTGCTTTTGAGATTTGCCCCCTTTGAATAGGACCTGGCAATGCTTTTTCAGGGAGGCTTATTTCTATTAATAGGTGCCTTTCACTCAGTGGTCGGTGGTATTACTCTGAACATTTAAATTACATTCATCATTAACTTATTCTGCAAAACCCTTCTCTTATGTAGGTTTTATGCTCTCTTGCATCTCTATGTATTGCATTTTTAATGAAAAGAAGGAATGAATTTAGATATAGTTGCCTCTTAAAGGTTTTTGTTTGTTTGGCTTTTGTTTTGTTTTGTTTTTGCTACCAGTGGAAGCCTAATTTCCATTGTATTCACCCAGCTACAGAAATACTTAATGTCAGGAAGGAGATATTTACTGGAATACATGAGTCCAGAATTCATCGCGATTCAGTGTGAAATCCACTCGCCCTCTGCTCCCCACCCCCTCTTGAATTGGAATGAAATGTGCCTTAAACTGAAGTGAAATACATCACATGCAGCAACAGTGGGCCCTCGCTTTGCCTCTATTCCTGGTGTGAAATCGATACACTATCTTTCCTCCTGACCTGTTCTGTGACCTCCATTGCCGCCTTCATGCTGAACAGCAATTGCTTTGAACAGCCTGGGTCTGCTACAGCTCACAAATGATTCTCAGCTTCTGTCTAAAACTGGTGCTGATAACAAAGGCTTGGTTTTAAATAATGTAGTTGTAGTTGTTTTCTAATTATGAATTATGTAAAAGTACACATTATTTTACTATTAAATACTCCAAAAGCAGGGACAGGCCACATGCATGCAGATTCCAAGCAGGGACCAGGATCCGGGCAGTTTGATTTTTTAATTTCCCTTGGCAAAGTTTGATTGGACAGAAAAGAGAAAAGATGCACAGCATAGGTTTTGCAAATATTTCATACATTTGATCATTTCTCTAGATGTTCGGCATTATTTTAAATTTTTTCCTTTGTTCCCTGACTTTTTTTATTGACAAAAAATGTTTGAACCTGAGATTACAAGATCCCAAAGAAGAAAAGCTGGTTTGATACATACTTACTTCTCAGAACAGTAGGCTCTCAATTTACTGAGATGAGATTATGAAAATAATCTACCCATGCATTGAGTGTATTCTGGTTGGAGGTATGCAAGAAGGACAGGGAAGCTTTTGCAAACTGTATTTGACAGCCAACTACATCTTAACAGTCATGAAACTGACAGTTGGAGAAAATAAAATATCCCCGTTTTTCTTTTTCTTCTCTCTCTCTCTCTCTCTCTCCTATGCCCTCTCCTTCTTCTCCTTCCTTCCTTCCTTATGTAACCTATTTTTACTAAGGCATTTGATTTAGTAGAAGACAACATTAGCTTATAGGCTCTATTCCAACATGATGTCTTCCATATACATATATGTCAAAATCATACAACTTTCTTTGATAGATGGATCAGCAGTGATGACTTTTGCTTTGGTGACTTTGATTATAATATCCAGTGAGACATTGGATGGGGATAGTTATGTTTGTCAAGGGTTTTCCTCCACTATAATGGCCAGCATAGAGTCTAGTTTATGTATATCTCATATACTTCATTGTTAGCCATGGACTGGAATAGATATAGGAAACCCTCAGACCAACAAGTAAATCACCAGCTTTGGATTTGGACAATAGTCCTACCTGAGAAGATGAGGACCTATGAATGGAGTGGGATTGGTATAGTGGAGCAATTACTTCCATCAGTGAAACTACAGATATATCAAAGGAAGGCTCACCTCCTTAAAATATTTGAAATGAAATAGTTAAGGATTCTGATCAAATGAGTTAGAATATGTAAAGTGTTTTTCACACCTTTGAGCACTCCCTAAATTAAAGATGATGACAAGTAATTGTAGTAACCCATAACCACTGGTGTTTCTATTCCATTCTTCCTTACATTTCAATTAGGTCATTTGAAATCCCTGTTTTATTATTTATTAACAAACTGCCCAAATAAACCTATGTCCTCCATCCAGATATCACTGGGTGTATATTTTGTATTTGTTATATGTGTACATTCCTTGAATGTGAGTGTATTTCTTTTTGTCTGTGTGCCTGACTCTTAGCACATGTCACACAACAGGTACTTAAGAAATACTTCTTGAATGGAGTTGAATTACAGGTTTATTTCATCTTCTCCCTTTAGATCAGTCAGTAACGGAATTTAATGAATGTTAGAAATTTATGGAATTGTCTTTTAGACATTTACCAGGTTATTAAATTGAAAGTCTTATATTTTAAAAAAAATTACAGTCAGTTTTGCTTGTAAGGAGACAGTATGGAAGCTTTGTAGGTTGTTGTTTTTGGTGGGATTTAAGGTCTAGACACTGCTCAAAGTATTTTTTCCAAATTTCATGACAATGATTAGTATATTAAGCAAGTTTTTATGTTTCATGAAGAATTGTTGAAAAATGGGTTGTTATAATATTACAGATATTTGCCCCTAGTGAGTAAGATGAAGGCCCATGATTTCCACATAACAGTAATCCTATTATATAGTTCTGAACTTTTAGCTATGGAAATTAGAATTCCTAGAAAAAAAATACTACCACATATTATATTAAAGAGGTGGTTTATGTGTGCATAGAAAGGACAGTTTTGATCACTAACAATCAACTGTCATTGAGTTATCTTTTTGACTGGTAGAGAAGAGGTGTAGGTAGAATATGATATTTCAGAGGTAAGATATTTGACAGCAACTCTCATGAACTCTTTGGTGCTTAAGTAAGATAGAGATGTCTGAACTAGATGATAGTACAATCAATTGGAACTTACCTACCAAATCCAAAAAGTGGTGGGCAATATCAAGTTAGAGAGAAAATCTGGAGTGGGTTAATTCCTTGCTTTGTCTTCATTCCTGTTATTTCCTCTTTTTTTTTTTTTGGTCCACCAGTTTAGGAAAATATAGAGGTATTATGCTTAGCAAAATTTGTAGACATCCTTCAGTTGAGAAGGGTAGCAAATTTGGGAGTTCATCCTCATTCTCACACTATATAGGTTTTCCACTGTACTCCTGACAAACACATTCAAGTCTATCCCATTTTTAAGAAATCTTTACTTGACCCTGCCTTCTCTCAAGTTACCATTTTTTATCTCTTTTCTCTCTTATTGCCACATTCCAAGAAACAGTTATCTATATTCCTTGTTCATATTTTCTATCCATTCACCTGCTTCTCAAGTCTTTGGAATACGGCTTTCACATCACACCCCTTGAATGAATTTCTCCAAAATTAACAATGATCTTTTAAACCACTAGATCCAATGACCAATGACCTTTCTCATTCTTTAGCATAGAATGATAAATTAGAGCTGTAAGGAACTCCCAGAGCCATTCAATATACCTGTACGTCTAAGGGCACAGAAATAGTAAGCAGCAGAGTTGAGATTCAATCCAGATCTTCCAATTCCAAATCCAGATCATGGTCCTCAAGTCCAGCATACTTCACATTATATCATGACATTTCTTGTATTTTTCGGTAATTTTTGTAATTTTCTTGAATTTTTTCTCTGAAAACTGCTCCTTTGACCATTTTTCAATTGAAGCATAGTTTTCATTCTTTAAAATTTCATTAAGTTCTTTTTTTGTATCTTAGAAATGCGAATTTTATCAGAGAAATTTATTGTAAAGCCCCCCCCAATTTCCTGCTTTTCATCTAATTTTGGCAGCATTAGTTTTGTTTGTGCAAAACCTTTTTTATTTCATGCATTCAAAATTGTCCATTTTACCTCTTGTGAACATTTCTACTTCTTGGTTGGTCTTGAATTCTTCATTCGTCCATAGATCTGACAGGTAATTTCTTCCAGGCTCCTCTAATTTATGTTACCTCCCTTTATGTCTAAATCATCTACCTATTTATGGCTTTCTTATACCATAACAATCATATAATTTTTTATTTACCTTCCAATTCATGGACACCTTCTTTACCTCTTTAAACTTCTGATGTTGTGGACTACCACCTCTTCCTGCACATTAACTCTTTTGGCTGTTGCTAACCTGGTTTTTTTTTTCTGGTTCTCTACCTGTCTAATGGATCCTTCTAAGTGTCATTTTCTGGGACATCAACCTCTTGCCCCCTTTGTTCTTTCCTGGGCCCTTCTCTTCTTCCTCAATATTCCCTTTCTTGGAGATCTCAACAGTTCTCATAGGATTGAGTATGATTAATAGGCAACCATCTTCCAATATATCCAGCCCTAATCTTTCCTAGGCTCTGGTCAAATGGGGACTACTGTTGTTGGACAGCTTTTCTTAAATGTCTCAAAGGCATTTGAAATCAAACATGTACAAAACATAACTCGACTTTCTCTATCCCCTGCTGAAACTGATCCTTTCTTCAAATATCTCAATTTTCATTGAAGATATGACCATCTTCCCAATCATCTAGGTTTGTAACCTCAACTATCCTTGACTTTTCTATGTCTCTAATCAACCATAGCCAATCAATTGTCCCATCTTATTGATTCCAGCTTCACATGTCCCATGTCTATAATCGTCTTTCACCTGGACTATTGTAATAACTTCATCACTGGTATCTCTGCTTCCAGCCTACCTCTCTCTTCATCCCCCACTCAGCTACCAAAATAATCTTTTGAAAAAGATGAATATGACCACATCATTTTACTGCTCAAATATTTTTGTGACTCTCCATCACCCACAGGGCAAAATATAAACTCCTTGGTCTCGTATTTCTAAGGCTTTCCATATATCTTCCCTTCATTCACACAGCTGATACCTTGGTGTATCACCTCATACCTAGAATATTGCAGTAGACTTCCAGTTGATATCCTTATCCTAAATCTTCTTACTGTAATTCATCCTCTAATCTCTTGATAACATGATTTTTCTTAAGCCCAAGTCTGACCATATCACTCCCACTCCTGATTGCTCAGTGAACTCCAGTGGCTCCCTATTACCTCTAAGATCAAACATACAATTCTCTTTTTTTGGAACTGAATGCCTTTTACAATCTGGTTCCTTCCTGCCTTTCCAGTCTTCTTAGACTTTAACCCAGTGTCTGGCACATAGTAAACACTTAATAAATGCTTCCTGCCTTTCCGTGCCCTCTGCTTTTTTTCCCCTCTGCATTCTTAATGTGCTCTCCACATACTTGCTTTTCCTGGCACATTATACTCTTTCTCCTGATTCTTTCTCCATATCTGGACAGTTTTCTCTCCTTACCTCTGTCTCCTGGCTTCTATGACTTTTTTCAGGTTTATAAATGTAACAGAGGTATATTAAAGAAAATATTCATTAATGTGTCAAAATGCAAAAATACATATTAATAAGATTTTTGTGAACCCAAAATATGCTTTTTGTTGAAATTCATTCAAAATTGATTTAACCTGACTTCTTTGAGATAGAAACATAAGCATTAAAAATTAAACCCAGGTTATTCTTTTAAAAAACTTTACAAACAGGATACATTCACACACACACACATACAGACATACACACACACAAGACTTAATTCTAGCAGCATGCTAAGGCCATATATATGACCTGAATTTTTCACTAAGAAGGATGCAGTAATGATGTAACAAAGGGGTTATTTAGGTTCAATGACATTGGGCCTATCTTTCTGAATATGTCACAGGATCTTCTGTCCAAACAAGGTTATTCCTCATTGGGTTACTGTTTATGAGTTGCTTTGGAAAGAGAGTATTATTTGAATCTAGTTGGATTTTTCTGTACAATCATAATTTTGAAAAAAAGAAGGCAAAAATTGTGATAGAAGAGATTTTTGTTCCACAAAAGAAAAAAAAAAATGCTGCTTTGGAAGCTTCCATGATACTGCATATCAGTGGGCATTTTCACTAAGATAGATATTTCATATGCATTCCAAAAGGTCTTTGACATCTCCACTGCATTAAACACAAATATTTGTGGTTCCTTGAATTAGTTTATTGTGGAAAATAACTTTATAAGAGACAGTTATTTTATTGTTCTCCTTCATACATTCAATGTTCTGGACACATTCGACTGTTTGCTGTTTCTCAAACACAAGATTCCATCTCTGGCCTCCATGACTTTGCACAGACTATTCCCCCATGCTTAGGATACTGTTTTGTTTTTTTTTAATCTCATCTCCTCAGAGAATTCTTAACTCATCTTAATGTCCCACCTCCTGCAATGGATATTTCCTTTTCTCTATTCCTCAAATTCCTAGCAATCACTGGCCTCCCACATCCCCCCTACTAAATTACTTTGTATTTACTTTGTATGTATTTTGTATTTACTTATCATTATATATGTTGTTTCCTTGTAGTAGAATGTCACCTCCTTTAGGTCAGGTAATGTTCATTGTTGATCATGTTACTATTAATAATATCTAACATTGTTAATATCAGTAATGATAATAGCCAACATTTCAGTAGTAAGCTTTTTATAATTATTATCTCACTTGATCCTCACAACAATCTTGGGTGAAATTATTATCCCTATTTTATAGATGAGGAAATTAAGGCAAATGACAGTTAAGTGACTTGACCAAGGTCATACAACTATTAAATGTCTGAACTTGGATTTTAACTCAGATCTTCCTGATGCCAGTTGTTCTGTCCACTGCCTTTTTGTTTTTAAATCTATTTCTAGTGCATAGCACAATTCTTGCACATAAAAGATGCTTCAGAAATGTCTGCTGAATTTAATGGAATTGCCTTATCCAAAAAACGTTATTGAGGAGACTATATGGGCAAACATGCTCAACTCTTTCCAACCTCCACACTTTTGTACCTACTTTTTCCCCATACCTGAATCCCTTCAAGACCCAATTCCAGTATTACCTGTTCCATGAATCTTTCTCCCTCCACTGTATTCCTTTTGCTCGTGGTTTGTCCTTCATTCATAGCACTAATACCATTTTCCTTGTCATTGTAATTTTTGTACTTACCATCTCTCCTACTGCATTATAAGCTCCTTTCAGGCAGGGGCTGGTCCTTATTCATAATTGTGGCCTCCCAAATCCCCTTGAATGATGTCGTGTCTATAGTAGGCACTGAGAAAATGGTTGTTGAATTTAAATTAAGATCAATTCACTTTTTAAAAATATGTATAATTGAAGCTAAAGCCTGTTGACTCTGAAATTATGTCAGCTTTCCTCTTCTCTTTGCTAATGTAAATGAAGACTTTTTTTAATTCATAGTTATAGTGACTATAGAATAGTGTCAATATCATGCTTGTTAATCCCCTTTTATTTAATATTTCAATTTTAATGTCTTAACTTGAGGGCCTGAATTATTATAACTTTAAAAGATTTTATATGAGAAGAATATTTTTAACAATTAAATTGCAATTGGCATTTATTCTAATCAACTTCTTTTAAAAAAAAACTGCTTTCTTCCGAATGCTTGCTTTTTAGAACAGAGTTTTAGAAACAGAAAAATACAAACTATCATACTGAGCCTATTTTTCCTTTTAAAAAAGGCAGTTCTCATAAATCTTGTTGAATCAAGACCTTGAAAGAAACTGAAAATATGTACAGATCTTAAATATATCCAAGAAAAGGTATTTTATATGTTGTTGCTGTTGCTGCTTCATGATATGCAGTGTTAGTTGAATGTAATCTCTCCCACTCAAACTTATTTTTGAGAAATCACCACATTATAAACTGGCCATTCTTATTAGTCCAAACAATCACAAGATCAATATCCTTCTATTAGTTTGAACAGTCCTTTTTATTTTAGTAATGAAAGACTTATTATGAGATGATCCCAAAACTTAATTCTAGTTCCATCAAATCAGACCTCACCAAGGTCTGACTCTGATGTCCCATCATGGTATGAATGTGACCTTGTGTTTTAAAGGTTGAATACAAACTTTTATTGTGTTGTCCTACTAAGCGGGGAAGACTTTGAATATGGGTCTGGTCTGTTTCCCATCTAAAGAATACACTAACTGGGCTAAGTTTTTGAGAATCACAGGAGTCTGATCAGCCAGCATTGATGTGTATTTTTTTTTCCTTCCCTACTACAACAACTCAGGTAGAATCGTTATTATAGCATGGAGGGGAGAGAAGTTTCAGTCTTTGTTGGTTAAGGGAGTATAAACACTGATGAAAACATGGATCTCAAGTATGAAAAGAACATGTCAATATGCCATTATATAGTGCTGATATTAGGGAACAGGTCTTAGTGTCAGAAGACCTAGGTTCAAGCACCAGTTCCAATATAGCACAACTAGTATGACTTTGAGCAGTTTGCTCTGTCTTTAGGGGTGTGGGGCAGTTCGGAACTTCCCGGAATAGTACTTTCTTTGCCTAACTCACAGGGTTGTAATGAGATTGTACAATTAACATTTTACATTTTAGATGTACACAACTGTGATGTCATAGGAACATAGCCTGGAAGGGACCTCAGATTTCATGGAATCCAATTCTCTCATTTCATAGATAAGGCAATAAAGGTCCAGAGAGATTAAATCTCCAAGATTGTTTCCTTTTAGGAATTATTATGGTTCTTTAAACAGAATGGTCACAAACTTTATTCAAAGAAGCCATAGTAGCTACAAAACTCCAAGAACTTTTAAGTACTTGTAGGAACTCCAGGCAGGACTGTAAGCATTTTTTTTAAAGTTTCTGCTCTGTGATGGGCACTGAACTAAGCAATAGTCAAAAAACAAAGAATACTTTCCATGTGATCAGGTCCCTTTCAAGATGGTCTAAGATAGGATTTGAACTAAGACCTTCATGATTTCAAAGCCATCACTCTATCCACTACACCAGCCAGATATTGTTGTTATATTTTGGGGAAAACTGTACTTTCAATTTCTTGGTATAGGAACTCCCCAGAATAGAAAATCCATCCACCTATGAAGATCAATAGCTCTTTTTTACTGTATAGTCTCAGAAATTTGCCCAAGGAGCTAGGTTTTTAGGGATTTACCTTTGGGTAACCATTTAGTATGTGTCAGGGGCATCATTTGAATCAAAATTTTCCTATTTTTTCCAAAATCATCTCTCTTTCTATTCCTTCATGATGCTTCTCATTATTTATTACTATATTGTAATAATAGTGTGACAACCTTAAAGTTGATTTGGGCAACATTTTAGTGAAATACTGCTTCAGACTATGTTTTGACAGTATATGTATTAAATTCCTAGCATAATTCCTTTTAAAAAATCACAAACACAATGAAAAAATTCCTTTTAATGGAGCAATTCTCAAAGTGTGGTCTGCAGTGGGGTCTTGAGGACCTTTCAGATCAGTAAGGTCAAAGCTATTTTTGTAATAATTTTTGTAATAATTTGTAATAATTTTAATACATTATTTGTTTGTTAAAATACTTCTTCCTGTACTCCCCTTTTCAGCTACTTAACTTTATGAGGCCAGATTTTCTTCATCTATTTCAATCAAAACAGCATAACACAACAGATTGAATGCAGATGCAGATATTAACCAGAGATTAAAGAGAGGTACACAAATATGTAAAGCAATGCCACTCTTCTCACTAATTTTTGTCGTATTTTTTCATGAAAATATTACATACGTTATCATGTAGGCAGTTACTGTTCTTTTAAATAAAATAATGAATACATGATTTTTAAAAATTTTAAGTTTTAATTTCTGATCTGCTAAATATTGATAAATATAACTGACATAAGCAAAATCTCTTTTGGGGTCCTCAGTAATTTCTAAGACTATAAAGAGCTCTTGAGACCAGAAAGTTTGAGAACTGCTGCTCTAATATACTGTTGTTGTGACAAGAAATGATAGCAATTCTGCTTTATATAAATTCTGAAATTAGGCAATTTATCTTCTAAATAATACTCTTGAGTACTAAACCTGAAATGTTTTGGCTTCAGCCCAAGTCAAACTTGAGATGAAACGAATTCTCTAGAGCACTTTTCTAACTCTGTATATTTAATTGTTAGAACGAATAGAATGAATGTGTCAAAATGACAAGATTGTAACATAGAATTATGTCAGGTCAGGGGAGCAAAAAGCCTCTAAATGGACAGAAAAAAACTAAACTCTGATAAACACATATGTTTAATATAAAATAATGTTTAATAGCCTTTCAAGCTAATTATGTCAGGACAGACCAAATGAGAACTTTTTTTAAGCTGTGCCTTTATAACACCAAAACACCCCCAACGAATGGGCAGTGTCAGTCAGCCTGTAAATATTTTACTTATAACACATTCAACTTTCTGTTACTTGGATATCTAAATGTCTGCCAACATTATCTCCTGCTTCATACTCTTGTTTTAGAGACACTGTCTCCTCTTCAATTTCCTTTCTTGCACACTTCTCCAAATCTGATATATGTCTTATATTTGTCTTGGGCCATGTACTTTTTACAGGCTTATGAAATTCAATAAAATAGCAGGATCTACCCAATATCTGAGTAATTGGCATCTCTAACAGAGGGCAGGCAAGGATAGTAAACAGGGAAAGGCAAGGTAACTCATTTTTGTCATTTGTTAGAATCCTTGAAAGAGAATTGATTGGGGAGGAAGCTGAAACTACACTGTTGTATTGGAAGTATTTAAAAACTTACATTGCTGGATAATTTCATTTTCCAATGAATAGAAAATAACCACATTAATACTAATAATGTTAATAGTAATAAGTAATGATCATTGTTATTGCTAATACTAATTTGGCATAATTTAGCAGAAGCCATTTTTTTTTCCATTTATTTACGTAGTTTTAGTAACCTTCAGCATCCCAATCCTTTTTCTTTTTGTTTAGTTATTTCAGTCATGCCTAACTCTTTGTAACCCCATTTGGGGTTTTCTTGGCAAAGATACTGGAGTGGTTTGCATTTCTTCTCCAGTTTATTTTACAGATAAGGAACTGAAGCCAACAGGATTAAGTGACTTGCCTAGGGTCATACAGCTAGTAAGTATCTGAGACTGGATTTGAATTTAGGTCTTCCTGTTCCAGCTCAGGTGCTCTATCCACTGTATCATTTAGCTGCCCTGTTTACTTTCGCTAATAACTCTGATAAGGTCACCTGAGATTGCCTATAAATTTCAAATGTCACATAACATACCATAATATCCTGATACTGATATCCACTTTGATCTAGGAAAAGTTTAGGACAGTGTTTATTTCCCCCTATCTAATTTCTTATTTGAGCTGAAATCTATTGTCCATTTTATTTTAGTATTACATACCTCTTCTGTTTAGAGTAGCTCTCATAGATATGAAATGATTTATACAAGATGCTTTGCAAACTCTAAATTATAACAACAATTCCAAGGTATTATCATTCTCCTTTTGGTCTCAGCCTAAGTGCATTTGATTTCAAGCTGCTTAAGGTATTTCCAAAGTTTCATCTGGGGACAATAAGTTAGAGGGAAGAGATCTAGGACAGATTGTCAGTCAAAAAGCATTATTATGTGCAAAGTATTGGGGATATTAAAAAAGGCAGGTCTCTTCCTCCTCAAAAAAAAAACCAGTTCCTGTTATCAAAGAGTTAACCTTCTATGTGCAAACAAGATATACTACAGGGTAAATTGGAATCAACAGAGGGAAGGCATTCACTTTAATGGGAGCATTAGAGGCTTCTTGTAGTAGGTGGGATCTTAACTTGAGATTTGAAGGAACCTTAAGACATCTAGGAAATGTAGAGGATGAAGGGAAACATTACAATTATGGGGAACAGCCAGTGAAAATGTTTCTGGGTTCACTTGTTACTCAATTTCCTTTGTCTTAGAATATTAGTGTGGAGTGGTGATGGGGAGAATGAGGAAGTATGATGGGGTGTTGGGTGGCGTCTTGATGACAGCTCATCCAAGAATAACTATCATTTCTAGCTTCCTCTGCCTAGGTATTGAAGTTTCTTCATCCAAGATCAGGCTGGGGCTGGGCTAGTGCCAGATACTTTCCCCCTCTAATTTTGACATGGTCTGCACCATCCAGTGGAATTTTATGTGTTCCACAGCTACAGAAAATGTGGAATTCAGGAAAACAAGGCATAATCATCTAAGATTGCACTAGGGAGCAAACTTTGTACCTACTGTTATAGCTCTATCTCTATCTCTCTAATCTCTACCTCTATCTCTATCTCTATAGTAGGATTTTCACTTTCAGTACTGCATTAAAGATTAACATAATGTAATAATTATAAAATAATACAACCATATAGAGTGCTATAGTTTACAAAACATTTTATGACCATGTTATAATTAGATTTTCACAAGAACCCTTTAAAAATAGGCAATGCAAGTGATCGTGTCTCCATTTTACATGTGAGGACATTTTAGACTCAGAAGGAAGTCAGTGACTTACTCTATCATGGCACAAGTGATAAATGATACAGCCTGGACTTGATCCTACCTTCTTTGACTCCAAACCCCCATGCTCTTTCTACTATACTAATCTATGAGATTTTGTATTTTTAACAAATCAATTAAAACTTTAATATAATGAAGATCAGAAGGTTTCAGCTTTGCTAAGATATATTTGGCTTGCTGCTTGGGCTAAAATGTATCAAGTTAATTCTTCAACTTGGGAAATAATACTCCTTGCTCTATATTAAAATTAAATTTTGGTACATACTAATTTCCAGGTCTTTGGACAATAGTAGCAACTTAAATATTGGCTTATCTCTAGATCTATGTAATTTCTTCCACTGCCGCATCATAGTTCACATGTCTGGTTAATGGCTAATGTAATTTAATAGATCTAGCAACATTATTTCTTTCCAGCATTTGCTTTCTTAATTAAAATTGTACTTGGGACTATCATCTATAATCTCTAATATCTATCTCTATATGCATCTGTCTGTTTGTCTGTGTCTGTCTCTGTGTATTTTAGCTAGCTGTCTACTGACCTGGCTCTTTAGGTATTTTATCTATCTTTTTTTTTTCTTGAAATACTTCCCAAGATTGTCATAAGGTGTATTTTAGGTCTAAAATAGGAGACATCCTGTTGCTGGATGACTTAGACCAGTATTGTGTCTTTGAGACTATGAAATCCATTAATTTGGAACTCTCTGTAATGCTCTAGGTGATTGAATGCTTTTCTATTGGTGAGAAAACAAGAAATTATAGACACAATCCCAAATGACTTTGGAGGAACCAAGAATTTCAGCCCATGAGGATTGAATGTTCTTTGCTATATTGACAAAGCAACATGAAATTTGGAAAACAAGGTTGGGTTCAAAGTTAAGCATCAGGTACATTGTCTGTAACTTAGTCATATGTGTTTGATTGGAGACTAGGCTTCTTTTAAGATCCTTTTATTTTTATTTTTTATTTATTTATTTTTTTTTTGCAGGGGCAATGGGGGTTAAGTGACTTGCCCAGGGTCACACAGCTAGTAAGTGTCAAGTGTCTGAGGCCGGATTTGAACTCAGGTACTCCTGAATCCAGGGCTGGTGCTTTATCCACTGCGCCACCTAGCCGCCCCAAGATCCTTTTTAGATATAAAAAGACTTTGATTCTCTGAATCAACCTTATGGAAGTCCCATTAAGAGAACTTGGATTTATGACTATCTAAATACTTACATTTTATATTAGAACAATTGTCATCCCTTTCAAAAGGATAATCTATGGGAGATTATTGTTTAAATAGGGATATCTTATCATTTTGAACTATAGTGTAAACTATTTCTTGGTCTTGTCCTAACCCGTTATTCATCTTCATGTATTTGTGCATGTCATCCTTCTTGCATGTGGTACATATCCTTCATATCTCACCATGTTAAAACCATTCTCTTCCTTTAGAGTTTGACCCCTCACCCCAATAAACAAAAACAACTGTGAAAGTCATCCCTTCTTTCTCATATTTCTGATATACCTTTTAACTAGACTGTTTTCCTTTGATTTTATCACAGTGCTGTTCAGTCACTTTCAGTCATGTCCAACTCTTCATGGCCCCATTTGGGGTTTTCTTGGCAGAGATATGGGAGTTGTTTTCTATTTCCTTCTCCAGCTCATTTTACAGATGAGGAAACTGAGGCAAATAGAGTGAAGTGACTTGCCCAGGGTGACACAGCAAGTAAGTGTCTGAGACCAGATTTAAACTCAGAAAAATGAGTCTTCCTTACTCCAGGCCTTTCACTCTATCCACTTTAGCACCTAGGTGTTCCTATCACATTGTACTTGGTACACATATTCTCCTCATTAGAATTTTGATCTTTGCATCTTCATTACTTAGCACGGTGACATACATAGCAGGAGCTTGACAATTGCTTCTTGAATGGAATGCATGTTTCAGGTGTCCTCTATCACAGGATCATAGATTTAGAGTTAGGGAATTTGGAAGTAATCTAGTTCAATCTTTTATTTTACAGGTAAAGAAACTGAGGCCCATGGTAAATAATCATCACAGGTATCTGGGATACCAGTACACTAACCAAACGTTTTCAGCATTAACAGACCTGAACTTTTCTTTCTGTATCTTCCCTAAGGAGAAAAATGTTTACAGATAAGGACTAACCTGTGATTTCATTGGTCCAGGGAGATATTCACTGTGTTCTTCTGCCAATGCATGTCAATACCTTTTCTTTAACCTACAGTCTTAAAGTTGCCAAGAGTATTGAAAAGTGCAGAGACTTGCCTAGGGTCACAAATCCTGTTTGTTATCAGAGGTGTGACTTGAACTCAGGTCTTCTGGCTCCAAGGCCAGGTCTCTGTCCTCTTCAGCAACCATCCTATGAGTATTTTTGGTTATTACTCTAAGTCTTGAGATGACTGTCAAGCAGTTATTCTGACCAGTTGTCTCATAGAGCTAGAACAAACGAGGTAAAGGTTGCAAGCACTAGGAAATGGTCCTTTGAGTGATTGCAGACCTTGGAATCCCATGTTATTTTCAGCCTACATTCATGGGCAATTCCAGGAGCCCCAGGTGCCTGAAGTTACTTTTTTCAGAGTGCTTCTGGATGCAGAATCATTTTTCAGAGGAGGAATGCAGGGAGGAAGATTGGAGAAAGTAAAAGGAAAGAGATGCACATTTAATCCCTTATCCCTTGGTATTGACTTGGAATAGAAAAGTGGCAAGTAGTCAAGCACCCTCTGGTATCCCATCTTTATGTTATTTTTTATATTTAGATTTTATTCATTTTATTTTGTTTTTAGCCTAAAGTGTATTTAATTTGCTGATTGGTGTACAGAAATGGCAAAAAAATGATGAGAGTGTGACAAAAGCTCTGAAAAGAGTAACAATGAAGTCCTTTGTAGAGTAAATCTAGGAAAAATATATTATGGATAATCTTAGCAATAGCATGGTCTCTTTGACTAGTTTTACTACATATGGTGAAGGGCACAGTGGATAGAGTGCTGGGTCTGGACCTCATTCTTCCTGAATTTAAATTGACCTCAGATGCTTACTAGTTTTGTGACCCTGGGCAAGTCACTTCACCCTGTTTGCCCCAGTTTCCTCATCTCTAAAATGAGCTGGAAAAGGAGATGGCAAACTACTCCATTATCTTTGCCAGGAAAACCCCAAATGGGGTCACAAGAGTCAACACACAATTGAAAACGACTGAACAACAACTAGATATATTTTGGTTTCTATATTAGATGATAATCTTCATAAAAGGCTAGATCATCAAGAACACAACTCATCTTCAAGACTGAATTAAAGAACAGGACAGGTAGATCCATGTTTGAGTATTGTTTGTCATTTTACAAAGGAGTCTGGAAAAACAGGAAAACTGTGGCATTGGATAAATTATTTTATCTAGGCGATATCTCATAAAAATGTGTCCCAAGCTGACATCCAGTCTTTTCTACCTACTCTCTGTGCAATTTTGAGCAGATCGTTTGATGTGGTTATTCCTAAATTTCCTAATCTATAAAATGGGAGAGGGAAGTTGGATCAGATACCATATTTATTCTTCCAGTTTTAAATCTATGATCCTCTGTGGTGGCTGTGAACCAAAGCAAGGTAATAATACTTTTCTAAACGTCTAGCTATTTTTCCTTTTTAAAAAATACATTCATACTTTATTTTTTCATCATCTGTATCCCTCTCTTTCCTTTCTCCTTCTTAGAGAACTTCCTCTTATAACAAAGGGAGAAAAAGGGAAACATGGTTCAGAAACAATTAAAATATTGAAAAGTCAGATATATATGCAGTGCTCTATGTCTGTAGTTTCTCAACCTCTTCAAAGAGACAAGGGAAGAGCCTTCCCATATCTCTTCTTTGGGTGGCAAGTTTAGTCAATTTCATAGCATTCAGTTTTGATTGTTCCCATCGTTATTCTTTCCATTTGCATTGTTGTTGTCATAGTATATGTTATTTTCCTGTTCTACTTACTATACTTTATTTCATATCAGTTTCATATGTCTTCCTTCACTTCTCTGAATTCATCATATTTGTTCTTTCCTATAGTAATAGTCCAATTATACTCACATACCACGAATTGTTTAGTCATTCCCCAATCAATGGGCATATATTTAATTTCCAGTTTGTTTATTTTGCAAAAAGCTATATTCTCCGAGCTGGTGAGATTCACCCAAGTTTTTTCCCTCTTCTGAAAACTTATGTTTCTCTCTTCTATATACAACCCAAACCCACCTTATATTACATAGCATCATTTCCCTAAACATATAAGTTGAGGTTACAGACTCACAAAGAGCCATGGATGAAAATCTCTGGTTGATGATTCATGGGCATCAGTCTGAATGACTGGTTTCTTCCTTTCTTTCCTTGTTCTTCTCTCTCCTTCCTTCCTTCCTCCTCTTCCTGCTCCTCCTCCTTCTGCTGCTGCTGCTGCTGCTCCTCCTCCTCCTCTTCCTCTCCTCTTCCTCTTCTTCTCCACCTCCTCTCTCTCTCTCTCTCTCTCTCTTCTTGCGAGGAAACTGTAGCAATTCATTGGCTCTGAAAATTTAGAACTTTAGAGTTGCCTGGATACTGATATGTTAGGTAACTTGTTTAGCATCTCACAGCTAGTGTGTGTCAGATGTAGAATCTGAACCTGGTACTTGCTAATTCAAAGGACAGCTCTCTATCCCTCATGCTTCTCAAACACCTTATAAAGCACTATGGACAGCAGAAGCCCCAAACATTACTGGTTCCTGTTATTCACTGAGTCCTTGACTCTAGCTTTGAATTTATTTTTTGAGAGGGAATATATTCTAAAGAAATGCAAGAAACTAATATTGAATTCAGTGTGATTTAAACTGAATTAAGCTAAACTGGCTTGCACATATCACCTGGCAGTAATGATATGTAACACTTGATAGGTCCAGAGAATGCTTTTGGAAGACTCAACCACTTCTAAAGGGAACAGCTAAGTATCAACTGTTACAGTCCTGCATTGTTCCTGGGGTTTTTTTTTTTTTTGTTTGTATGTTTTTGTTTTTTTGCAGGGCAATGGGGGTTAAGTGACTTGCCAGGGTCACACAGCTAGTAAGTGTCAAATGTCTGAGGCGGATTTGAAATCAGGTACTCCTGAATACGGGGCCGGTGCTTTATCCACTGCGCACCTAGCGCCCCCCATTGTTCCTGTTTTTAAAGAGATGATTCAGGAACATTTAAACCCTTGGTTTTTTTTTTTATTAAAATAATAATAAAATCTTCATGATTATTCTCTGTTGGGTATCTTCCCTATCAAGCTTTAAAAAAGCTTTCCTTTGGACCAGGAACTGGGATATTTTAACAACAACAATAATAGCAATGTTTATACATATCTTTAAGGTTTACAATATGCTTTACAAATATTATTACATTTTATCTCCTACAACATCCTAGGAAGGTACATGCTATTTACTCCATTTAACATGAGGAAACTGAGGCTAGGAGCAATAAAAAATGACTTTCTCTCAGGGTAAGTGACTGAGGACAGATTTTAATTCAAGTCTCTTCTGACTTTGCATCCAAGGACTCTAGCCCCTCCCACAATCCAGCTGCCTCAGCTAATCAGCTAGATTGCAATTAGATCTTAAAGGGCTTTAACATGAACCTCAAAAAAATCCAACAAATTATTATATTTAATATTTTGTTTTGTTTAGGGAAACTGCTTAAAACATCCTAAAATGTATGTGTGTATGTGTGTAGCACACGTGTTATTAGGTACTTATAGGGTTATAGAAAAGTAGTATTCACACATGAACAGTGAGCTCCCCTACTAAGAACCTGAATCCTTTCAATAGACAACTCTAAGAGGTTGGTCAGTGGTAATGCATTTTCTCTCCCCACCACCCTGTGTAGTTCAAATCGCACGCTGACTTAATTGTTAGCTTCTGTTTTGCAATGATACCGACAGCAAGAGGGTCAGTTTGTGCCAAATTTGCCCCAGGAAATAACTCACTTTGCTAGGACTCCTGCAATAACTAAGCACAACAGGGTGAATCTCAGTGAATCTATCACTTCTGACTTTTTGCCTGATGATTCTGAATTGCTTGCTTTTTTGACTTTTAAGTCAGCCATTTATATCCCCTCCCCCCCATACCTTTTGTGGTTTAATATCTTACTTATCACTGAAAACCAGGGTCCAGTTATTAAGGTTATCGGGTTTGAACGTGAAATGTGACTTTCTAAGCTTGTCATGCATTCAAACTGTTATGGCTTGCAATTGTTTAAAAAATTCATTTTGTTATGAACCTAGGCCTGTTTTCAACTGGGCTGTTCAGAGATGGATTGCTTTCTGGAGTTTTTGACAGGTGTAATTGTTAAGGCGTCATCTGGTCTTGTTTGCACAAAATACATTTTAGCCAACTGTAGGACTTGCCCGCTAATCTTTCTCACATCATTCCATTCTTTGCTTGCCACTAGACAAATCCCCTGTTATTTGACCAGATGGTGGAAAATCCATTCTCATGATAAGTTGCTTCTAGTTTGCATTTAGATTACCTGCAAAAATGGAACAATTTACTACTCTGCCTCTAACCATCTCTTTCCTCCTTTTTTCCCTTAAGTTTGACTTCTTGTAACTAATTATTTAAAATCTGCCCTGTGAGTTAAAATTAGTCATAGCTTACATGTTTCACATGTATGTAAATGCACTTAAGTCCTACCTCAAGCTGCATGATGGGTCCATCTAGAGATGAAGTGACATGCAGGGATGGGAAAATGGGCTGTTGGATGCTCAATGCAGCAGTTCATAATAGTTTCAAAATTGGAAAGGCACATTTGAACTTTTTTTTTTACAGAAAGTATTTAACCTTTAAAACAAAAATCCAGTGAAGAAATGCATACGGTAGCTTTTTTTATTTTTGGATAGCATGCTGGAATAAGGGAGGTGGGGCACAAAATATTAAGTAAAGGTGGACTTAGGGGTTAGTTCTTACAGATGTTTAGGACGCTAGGTTTTTATTCTAACAGTTCCTCAAACTGGATGGAAGCTAAAATTCCCTTCTACCTTTCCTGCCATAAACAAAAGGACAGTTTTATTTCCATCCCAGAGTTTCTCCAGAGAAAGTTGATTTTCTAACCATTCAGAACGAAGCTAATATGAGGGGTGGATGTTAACCACTTCAAATTGATCATGTTCAAATACTCTTGAGTTCTTTAATTTTAATTGTAGGTGCAAAATATAAGAAATCATTTGAAAGCATAAAATGACATAAAATAGAAATATAGTTGGAGTACCCAGAGTAATAGGCAGTAGGGCAATCTGATCTCAGACCCAATCATTTAAAATTTTTTTTTCTAACCTGTATATCTGCTGATACCATTGACATCATCTGTTAGAATATAAGTTTTAAGAATTCATTTTGGGGTAGTTAAAGTAGAAAATTAATTTTTTCAGGTGGAACCTATTATTACATCTAATAAACCTGTCTGTAAACTAGCACTTCATTTCAAACTCATTTCTTATTTCTTGGGTTTCTTATCAGCTTATTAATAAAATACCATATGTGCTCATGTAAAGATTTGAAATTCCAGTGAAAGTTAATGGGCATAGTAGAGTTTAAGTTATACCATTGAGCAGAACAGTTTAATCAACATAGATCTTCAAAATCAACCTTATTAATGAGGGGCAAACATTTTACTGTAAATATAGCTGCTTGGCTGCCACTGGCTTTGGAAAAGAGTTAGGCAGCTAGAAGCCAAGCAGCACTGAGCATCATCCCTAGAATATATCAGGAATGGGTTTAGTTGCAATATTTGTAAATGGAACATTAAATTGTATTTTTAAAAAATTCGTGCCATCATAGATTTAGGCTAGAGGTCATCAAGTCCAACCCACTCATTTTACAAATGGGAAAATTGAGGCCCAAAGAGGTTAAGTGACTTGTTCAGGAACACAGAGCTAGTGTTTGAGATGACATTCAAACCAAGTCTATCTAACTCCAATTACAGCATTCTTTTCACTATGCCACAGCCTTAATACTTCTTTTCTTAAAAGAAAAAAAAAGAATTGTCAGAAGGGCCATTAGGCATTACAAAATATTAAGCAAATGTATACTTAACATCTATGTAAAAATCAACTTGTTTCTTTATTGCAGAATTTTTCCATCAGTTTATTACCTTATCTGAGTTTATGCAGAACAGTATAAAACTATGACAATGTTTAAACCCATAATTAAGTTATTAAAATATAATTCTATAAAGAAAAAGTTTTAGATGCAAAAATCAGCTTTTCTGATGTAGTGATATTTGAGTTCAGTGCCTGGTACCCTCATTCATAATGTATATTAACTAAATTATTTCACATCCCTTTTCAAATAGAATATTTTTTGAATATTCAAATATATCTCTTTCACTGCTCCCAAAGGCTGGGGTTTCTTTTTTGGAAGAAAAGATCATATAAATGCTTTTCATTCTTTCTTTACTTCCTTCCCTCCCTCCATTCCTCCCTCCCTCTATTCCTTTCTTCCTTCCTTCCTTCCTTCCTTCCTTACTTCTCTCTCTTTCTTCTGCACTTTTATATCTCAAAAATTTGCAAATAAATTTCTGGGCTTTCTTTTCATGAGAATGCAAAAAAAAAAAACCCTCTGCAATTTATTGTTTTCCTTAGAGCTAAATGCAATGCCCAGTTGTGGCAATTGACTGTTCTCAAGTGCCTAGTAATATTTAATACTCTCTTTTATTCCCTTTAGATGGGCTCTATTTTGATAGCTAACTTCTAGTTTGTATCATGTTTCATCTTGCAAACTATCTGCAATCCTATTTGGAAGTAGCCTCAATATAAATCTGATATAAATAAGTTAAACTCAAAGAAATACTGACTTGCCTTCCATTTTGTTGCTAGATATAATCACCTGGGTAGAGTGATGTAGTCTTGAATTCATGACAAATTGGTAACTACTAAAGCACCCAAGGCATTGGTTTTAAGACATAATTTGGATAGTAATCCCTCGAATGGTGTAAATTGCTAATTAAGTTTTTGGGCCATCCTCTTTCACTGGTACCATTTTGAGGCAAAAAAGAAATTGATTTTATGGAAAACTGAAAAAATACAAATTTATAAAGGTTGAAGTTTCTGTTCTTGGGTGTATGTACCACATTGCAATTGCGTGTAGAGCTCAAAACCGTAAAGAAGCAAAATATATTAAATTTCAACATACTATTGTCCTGCATACCAGTTGACTGTAGAGAATCTCTAGTCATGTCTATCTGTTTTTGATACCTCTACAGAATAACTGTCCAGCATCCTCTGCCCAACCAATCAGAATGTAGGAAAATCTACAGATACTGACGGCATCTACTGTGAATCTACCTACCAGAAGTATGTTGAAATCTTTGTGAGTCTTCCTCTGGCTCGTGCATCAGTACTTGTGTGTTGCCAGCTATTCAAAAATATACATGTATTGAAACCTTATTTTTCTTGATTAAAGGGGAAAAAGACAAATCAAAGAAAAAAGTACCTCTAAAACCAAGATAGAAAAAATGTTAATTCTTTTTGAAATTATGCTAAAAGTTTTTTTTAAAAATGACTTTATTAAAGCTCTTAGGTAAGCTGCGGTTATTGCAATAAACAAGTACTTATATGCAAGAAAATCTAGGCAAAATACAGTGCACAGGTGCTTTCGCATCTTAGGATTTGAAGGTGTGTTCTATGTATAAAATTAGCTGTCACTTTTTTTCAATCCTGTAATGGAATGATGAGTTGTAATTTGCATAATCTTCTAAGAAGTCAAATTATACTGTCATGTAGCCAGACTTAACATGCTAGACTAAGATTTCATAGCTTGCAGCAATAGTATGATATACGTTATAGGACAGTTAAATTGAAGATGAGTCCTCTTGCTTTGCTAGTCTTTTGCCTTTGTCCGTTATTAACAGAAACTGCATTGTATGTAACAGGCTGTTATGGAGTATTGTAGAAGAGAGTACTTTGGATAGCAGGAATAAAAGGCATTTTAATATAAATATAGTTGACTTTTATTGCCTTTGCTGTGGGGAAAAGTTTTTTTCTTTTAGCATAATCCAGATTAGATTCTTGAGAGCAGCAACTATACTCTAATTTATCCTTGCATCCCTCCCACAGTACTTAAGGACAATGTATTAGACATAGTAATGTTAGATAAATCTTTGTGGAATTGACTAGAATCAAGATGAGATTGAATTTATATTTTCCAGAATCATTAAGAAATACTTAAAGTCAAGTGTGAAGCAGTTATGGATGGTATTGACAGCTTAAAATAGCAATGTAAACAAAATCATCATTATAACTATCACTTGCTAATTCTTATGTTTTTATATGTCACTATTTAAATCTTCATATTCATATTAACTTGTCTAGTGCCAGAGTTTGTCTTTAAAAAGTCTGGCTTTTCTTGAAGATTGTTTCTTTATTGATAGTTGATAAAAAGAGTTGATTTGACCAAATAGTATAATCTGTTGACTTCTCATTTCCTTTTTACTCTCTCTCCTCAATTACCATGTAATTTACAGATTTTTGTTTTTGTTTTTATTGCTGTGTCATTTTAAGTAATTGAGAAGCCAGTATTTCATTGAGGAATTCCCCTTTCTCAAAGTTATGTTGGACATAAGGAAAAAACGAGGTCCGTTTTGCTTAGGCTTGAGAATTTCATTGTGACTTTAATAACTCATTTACTATGAGTTTAATTTCTTGATATCCTCATGTCTAATAAGCATTATTTTCTTCATTTGTAACTTGTTTAAATACATTGTAAATTTCCTCCATTGGATGCCCAATATATGTTTGTATAGATTGTGATATGCATACACAACCTAAATGCACAGGCACATGCATGTATGTATACATGCATATGTATGCACACATGTATATATGTATTTGTGTATATGTGTAGGATGTATATGTGTACATGCAATGCACTACACATCAATATGTGCACATTCATGTATGCATGCATGTATAAAATCTCTTTGTTATCTCTCCTTTTCTTTTCATTCATTTTCAGCTGTCAGACATTTTTGATGCATGCACTTGGAATAGTTGTCCATGTCTGAGTACAGGTCCTTTGCCCGGACTATTCAACAAGATGGTTTATGTATCTCTTCTTTTTGAGCAGGGGTTAGCTATCGTAGACCATTTTAGTCATTGTGAACTGTGTTCATTTGCAAACTAGCTTCATGGCTCTGACATTTCTTTAGGCTTTGAAGTTGAGCTTTGGTCATTAGGTGTCAGTGGCTCAGGCAGAATTGCCAGGACCTTGCTACCACTAGGATGGCCTCACTTTTAACCCTGCTGATGATCTCGAGGGATTACTCTTCAGGAATGGGTATTCTTTGTAGTTAAAGTAGACACAGTAGGTAGTACAGCTGTGACTGCCAGGGATGAGAGTCTTTGGGGGGAAATTCATAACAAGGAAATATTGGCAAATAAATGATGAAGAAGGGGAGAAAATCCCCAAGATGTTAAATCAGAGCACTGTCACTGGGATGATTAATAGTGTTGAGTATTTTCGTGATTCTGCTTATCTGAATTGTCTTGCAACTGTAGTATACATTTAATGATTTCTATAAAAAGCATGTTGTTAATTGAGCATATGAAAAAATAGGTATCGGATCAAGATGTGTGTGTGTATGTATGTGTAAAGTTGAGCCATTTACCTGACATAGACATCTTCATATTAGAAATTTTGCATTGATACATACCTTATTTAGAGGTGATTATGATTATAATTATGATTATTGTTGTTGTTGTTACTGCTGTTAGGCATTTTATATCATTCCTTTTACTATTGGACTGAAAGTATTTTATAAAATTGATAGTTATCTTTATAGCACCCTTGGGAATGGGATGTAACAAATAAGAGTGAAAGAGTAATAAACTCCCAGATCCCAATCTCCAAAACCATAAATCAGCCGAACAAAATCCCAACAGCCATAGGCCAGACTACTGCGAAAGAGAACACCTATGGTTATTACTGAAAGTTCTCACCCAGTTTCTCCCAGGCATTATAGTGAAAATAGAGAGGGACTTTATGATGGTCCCTCCTTTGTGTCAAGCAAATCCTTGGCATTAGGTCCTGTAGATGGTTCACACCTCACCCTGAAACACTCTTTCTTTACTCCTCTAACAAAAGGTAGGTTCTATTCCAGTCATCTTAGCTGTTATATATAGAATCCAGTGTTCATTTAATTATAAATTCTTAAAACTATTGTGCTAATTTCATTTCAGTGGCAGTGAAATTTTACAACTAACAAAATCACCTTTTCAAAATAAAACATCATCATTTTATTGTTTCAGAATATTATAGATACTTAACATTAGATACCATTCAAAACTGTTTTTTTAAAAATATATATTTCTATTTGTGATCTAGACTTTCTCACATGGGGCAGAATTGTTATGTTTGCAAAATACCATTAATTTATTTTGAGCTAAAACATTATTCAGCAATTGAGTTAAGGTACTGTCTATCTACCACCAGCTCTTATTTCTCTTCATTTTTTCCCATAATGTTGATGTCAGGACTTTAACGCTACAGTTTCATACAGAGATTTCTGGTTGGACAAGAGAATAAAAGAACAGAGGATCATCAGATTTTCATTATGCACTAAAAACACAGAAATTTTTAAAATAGGGTCTTTTTGTATACTCTGTACTTCCTCTGTATACTATGAATAGAAATATACCATATATTTCTACCCAAATTAGTGAACATATATTGAAGGTCAATTCTGAGGGTGGGGGAACAATGACAAATTGGAGATTAGAAAATTAGGAGAAGATATTGTCACTGCTTTTAAATATACTATGATGTAAGTATATGGAAAATAAACTATCAGTCACTTAGCATCTATTAAGTTTTATATATGTTCCAGGCCATGTACTAAGCTTTGGGTATACAAAGAAAAGGCAAAATACAGTTCCTACTCTAAAGAAGCTCACAGTCAAATGCACAAACACATGCAATATTCAGTCTAAATTAATAGATGTAGATATACATTCATGGTAACAGTGAGATTAAGCTCTTAATTTCTTGAATAAAGAGTGGCCCTTTTCCACTAAGAGAGAGAAGCTTTTATGATGAGGGCATTTCAAGGAGAGGTAGTTTGGCATAATGCTAAGAGGGCTGAGCTAGGAGTCAGTAGAATGATATTCTTACTCTAGCTTTACCACTAAGTGACTGGGTAATGTTGAACAAATCACCTAATTTCTCACAACCTCAGTCCCTTCATCTAATGAGTGGGGTAGATGAAATGACCTCTAATATATCTTCTAACCCTAAAAAAATCTAAGAATTGTAATTTAAAGAAAGATAAATTTTAAACTTAATTGCTCAGAGGAAAGAGATTGCATAAAGCATGTAGAAAGGAAGATAGACAATAGGTGGAAAGATTTGTCTTAAGTATTGACCACTGAGAGTTTTAGTAATGGAAGTGAGTGCTTAATAAAAGCTTGTTGACTGACTAGGTTAAAAAGTTGTGAAGAGTTCTTAAAGCCAATGGCCAAAACTTGGACTAAATTCAATATTCTGATTGGTAACACATGATGGCAAACCCATAAGGGACCTTAAAGATAATCTGGCCCAATCACTTAGTTTTACAGGTGAAGGAACTGAGGCCAGTTGAGGAGAAATGACTTTTCCAGGACCTCCATAGTTAGTGAATTAGAGAGACTGATGCCCAGGTCTTTGGACACCACATCTAGTATACTTTAAACTATATCATGCCTCCCTCCTAGTAGGGAGAAATAAAAAAGCATGCAAAATTATTAAGGCAGCATGAAAGAAGGAATGTTTATGTAGCAATTTATAGCAAAAAATGAAGAGAAGAGGGGGATATATATAATAGTTAAATAAACATATATATGTGTATACAAATTTATATATACACATGTGTGCACATGCACATATCTACATACACATACATGTGTGCAACCACACACATATATATATAGATACTACATATTTCATGACATGGGAGGCACTAGCACAGGACAGTCCAACATGTCTTGCCCTCATCAGAGAAGGTACTGTGCTCTATGAGCAATGCAGAATTGAAGTAGCTGGAAAAAAACATGAGATGTGCAATTTAGAGAATCCAACGTAAAAGTTCACATATATTAATTGTGCCTGACCTGTGGTAGAGCATTCCAAGCTCATATTGGTCTGATCAGTTACAGTAGGACAACACTGTAACTTGACTCTAACATAGTGATGTAATTTTGGTCCTCCTTGAGAGTGGACAACCACCACTACATATATATGCACACATGTACATGCATATACATATACATGCACACATGCATATATAAAAATAATTTTTGTGTATATATCTGTCATAGACACATGCATATAGGTGTATACATAAATACCTATATGTATACACATGCATATGTGTATATACACAGACCTATAGCAGTTCTAACCTTAGACAAAATTGTGAGGTTTTCCTCATTAAATCCCTTTTATCACTTTTTAATTCCATTAAATACCCTACTTCTTCCTCAGACTAAAGGCATCTCAGTTGTATAGGAGATACAGCAGTGGATCTCAGATCAGGAAGACCCAAGTTCAAATCCAGTTTCAGATACAAACTACCTGTGTGACCCTGGATAACTCATTTAACATCTATTTTCCTCTTCTTCCTCATCTATAACATGGAAATAATAATAATAGCATCTATTTTCATGATTGTTATGAGGATAAAAATGAGATATTTGCAAAGTGCTCTATAATCCTTAAAATGCTGTATAAATGTTAGCCATCATCATTATTATTTTATTAGCAGCAGCAACCTGTGCCCCACTGAACTGCTTGCAATTTGTAAACCCAAACACATGTATGTTATTAGCTGATAATGGTTTATGATATTGTCCTTTCCAGGGTTGTGTGAATTTTAAGAAGGGATGACATAATAAAGTACATCTGAACCAAAGGAATGATTCTATAATGATAGAAACTTAAGTGCCCTAGACAAAGTGGGGGACATAGTTTTGAGCAAAGAACAGTTTTCTGGTAGCACTAAAGTCATGCTAGATGGGCAGCATTTTTGAATGCTTAATTAGTAGTAACTAGCCTTCACCTATAGAAAGAATTTAGTTATAGGAACATAAAGGAAGAATTATATCAAAAAATGATAAGTGAAGGTTCAACAAGATTTCATTGGGTGGTGAAACAAAGGGAAATATGAATTGAAGGAAGAAGATTTTAAAGAGGATAATGATGGAGGTGTAAGGTGAACCAGAAAAGGAAACAAGGCCAGTGTATAATCAGAAATTGAAGCTAGGAGATAGGCTATGGAGACAGAAAGTAGTGCTGAATACAAAAGAGAGGTCAAGGAGAATGTATTTGTACCATTGAATTCATTTGAGGGTCCCTTTAGCCTGATCTGATTGATTGATGGTTATGCTATAGGCTTCTTATCCAAATTGGAGTAATTTATGCCTGTTGTGTTTAGATCAGTAAATAGCCAAGTATCGAGGGGGAGAGGAAGAAATACATAATGAACTTGAGAAAGAACTCTAAATGAATCTGTATGTTAAATAGATACCAAACTTTGCAGCAAGAAATGCTTCAAGCATTTCAATATCGAATTTAATTCTTGTTTTCAAGTAATGTCTTTGAGGCTTTCTGGGTGCTTTTTACTAGTTTGTTTCTGTAAATTCTACTGTCACAGAAGACATTTTGACAGGAAATTTCCTGGGGGAGGGTGTTATTGTAACTCAGGTCTAATAGGTGGCTCCAAAGTTAATTATTTAGATTTATGATCAGTCACTTTAAGTGACCTATGTGATTGGATGTGATGTCTTTCCTTCTTCTTTATAAACTTTACTTTTTATTCTATTTCAGCTGGAATTTACATATTTTATGCAACAAAATATTTTTATTTGAAACTTTTAATAGATTGATGAATTGTGTTTACTTGGTTAATATGTAACCAAAGATTGATATCACTCAGTAAGTGTGGTTCTAGGCTATGAGAGTTTCTTCTCAAAAAAGAGCAGGCATAGATAGAATAGTTCAGTGAGAAAGCAGATGAACTCGTTTCACATATTTTCATTTTAAAATAGAGTGAGTATTCTGAATTTTTAAAGAATAACTTGTTAGCAAAACATCTGTAATACAGAAGTGTATGACAATTGTGGGAAATTGGGCAGCAGAAAAATGTGAAGGTCAAGGTAAGAACAACAGGGCCACAGTAAACTTTTTGTAGTCAAATAGCAAAAAATTCTGTTAAATGACGGAGTTCAAAATTGCTAACAGGTGATTTCAGAAAGACAATCACAAATGTTATTTGTTATTGCAAACATATCACATAAAGATGAAATATATCATAATATGATATAATATGTAAGCAAGAAATTAAATGAATATTCTATTTAGGGAACAGCTTCTTAATCTCTGAGTTGAATTTCTCATATAGTCTTTTAGTGAAGTTCTGGCAATAAATTGTGAGTGAATTTCTCAATTTTTGAATACCAAGGGCATTTTTCTTTGGGAGATCCCAGTTTTCATTCATGAATCAGTGTTAGTAGCATTATTCAAAGGAAACGATAAAGAAATCTCAATTTTTACATTACCCTGGATGAGTCCATTTATTGTCCTTTCATCGAACTGGCATCTGTAAAATGGGAATAATAAATTCTTCCCTAAAGGGATTGCCTAATGACAATGGAGGTAGAGGATGAAGCCAGTCCAGTTTTGAAAAAGAAAGGAAATCTCGCCATCAGAGATATAGTTATTGTTTTGCTTTTTAGTACTACTCCTAATTTCAATTTGATAGAAAATGGAAGAGAAAAATTCATTTTAATTCTATTAGTTTAGAATCTCACTTAAGACATGTATTTGAAGATGTAAAAATTGATTTGTATTCAGGGGCTCTCCTATGAGAAATTGTATTTTTATACCTTGAAAAAGGAAACTTGAGATGAGGATTTGCTTCAAATTTAGGACAAGGTTAAATATAACTTGATTTATGACAAGCGCTTGGAAATAGTGTGAAAGTGTTATTTGTATGCAAAGTCTTCTAGCCTGGATTGTTGATAAAAAGGCTGCACATATAATGCTCATCCAACACAAAAATATATCAGACCTTCCCCTTTATGATGAGAAAATAGATTATTTTCCCATAGTACAGCTACCAAATAAAATAACTTGGTTAACACCAAAGGGAAGAATGTTATTTAATTCTTTATTCTTCCATTCCCTGAACTGTGTAACATTAATTAGATAAACTTGGTTTTGTTTGTTTGTTTGTTTTTGCCATTTTAGTTATAGGAGTATAGGTTTGCACAGGGTTTTCAGTAAATTATATTGGGTCTGTGGGACCCTCAGTTTGATGAATATGTCAGTGTTAGCACATAGTAAGTTCTCCAGATATTATTTTGAATTGAATGAGATATCTCAGAAGAGATATCAACTGTCTTCTAAGGGTGGGCACTTTGAAAATGGTCATTAAATGATTCATTATATTAAAATTTCACTTCTGTAAATTTAAGCTTCTCAAGTACAGGGGATATTTCTTCTATGTTTATATAATAAAAAAATGAATGAATATTTCTCCTCCGAAAATGAGTACTATTCTTGTTATTCCAAATTATAAGTCACCAAAGACTTATAAGTCCCTAAGCTCAGCTCATATGGAAAACAGAAATTGTACAATAATGACTTTAACAGTGACCAAACTGGGTAAAAACAGCTGCCACCAATTAAAGTTGGCTCTGGTCTCTAAAAACATGATAGATCTTTATAATGAAAAGTGTAAATCATAAGTTTATAACTATAAGGTAAGTTAGAGATCTAGTACAACCATCTATGTTTATTGGTGAGGAAACTAAGAGGTTAGCTCACTTGCCCAAAGTCATATATAAAATTAGTGTTAGAGCCAAAATTTGAGTCAAGTCACCCGAGGACTTTTCCCCTCTTCTTTTTATTTTTTATTTCTTTGCAGCTAGTCTGGGTGAAATGACTTACCCAGGGTCACACAGTAAATAAGGGTCTGAGGTCGCATTTGAAATCAGGTCTCCTGACTCCAGGGCTGGTACTTTATCCACTGTATCACCTAGCTCCCCCTCCTCTTCTTTTTTTAAAAAAAAATTTGCCCTTAACTGGACAAACATCATCAAACATGAAATCTATCTAGAAAGAAAAGAAAAAAGAAGACTAAATACAGCACTATGAATCTCTATTCCATGTAACTTTTTAAAATTTGAATTTGACATGTCTATGCTTAGTACTGAGGGCTTGGACTTGCCCTTGAAAGAAATAAGACTGAATCCTTTTAAAATTTCATTCTGTGGTTAGTGTATAAAAGGAATCCTTTCCTGGACTCTTCTTTCTCTGGAAAAGTGACAAAGTTTATGATCCACAGGATCCCTTTGAAAATTCTTTGAAACCAGAGGTTTGAGAGTTAAAGGGGTGGCCATCCTAACATTCCCTCTTATTTGAAAGTTAATATTTGTGATGGAATACTATTGTACCATAAGAAATGAGGAGCGGGATGCTCTCAGAAAACCCTGCAAAGACCTATATGAATTGATGAAAAGTGAAATGAGCAGAACCAGGATGACATTGTATATAGTAACAGCAATATTGTATGATAATCAACTGTGAATGGCTTAGTTATTTTCAGCAATACAATGATCCAAGACAAAAAAATTAATATTAAACTTTTTTGCTCATTGTAGCTATTTAACTTACAACCTATTTAACTTTGGACAAGTCACTTGACCTCTCTTGGCCTCAGTGTTCTAATCTGTAAAATCAGAAAATTAGACTAAAGATTTATGGTCTCTTCTTTCTTTAAGTATATGTACTAAGATGGACCAATGTGTCTCAGCACCTTCTAGTAGTTCTCAGGAAGCAGAGAATGCTTTTTTCCATTCGGGCCTTCTGTGATAATATCACACATCAGGGTTGCTCAAAGTTGATCAGAGCCAACTGTATGCTTTGGCCTCAAGTCTTGAGGATACCCACAAAATTTCTGATGATTATTAGATTTGCTTTCTCTTCCCACCAAACCCACTCACAGAACTGAACTGGGATTGGAAAAAATCAAGTTAGCTTAGCACAGGCAGGCACAAAGTCCCGCTGTTTGCTAAAGGCACCATCTAGATCTCTGAACTAAGAGCACATTTTACAGTAATTACAGTAGGAGCTTTGCTTGCTTCCAGGGGAAGCAGTAAACTTTCATAGACACAGCATCATTGCTTGATTACTTGCAAGGCAAAAACCTAGGCAAAATAGGAAGAAGCCTTTCTGATCTGATTCATATCACTGGATATGTGTGTGCAGGAGGAGGGCACAGCTTCTGCATGTGGCCTAATATTTGCCTTAATATCAGTGATAACTGTACTACTGACATCATCAACTAAAGGCAGAGATTCAGAGAAACAGCCATGGGGGTAGGAGGAAGGGGAAGAAACACATCCCTGAGCTGTTGTAAAATTCATGATCAGTAAATTCATCTGATAGCAAGATTGTTTACCCATGCCTTGCTGAAGACTTCTTGCTCAGGGCCAGTGACAATTTATGTCAGGCTACTAGTAATAAAAAATCTTGATTGTGTGTGTGTGTGTGTGTGTGTGTGTGTGTGTTTGTGTGTATATCATGGTATTTGTGAAGTACCTCAAGCGAGGGAGGGCTGAGGAAAAAAAAAAACTCCTGAATTTCAAGTAGAAAGGCGAGAAATTGATCAAAAGTTATCAATACTATACCATAGGCAATTTCATAATTTTTTGGTTTTTTATTAATCTAGTAATAAAGAAGTTAGAGCATAGTATAGCAGATGTGTCTGCTCATAAGTGACCTTCTAAGATGTTCTAACTTCTGACATCCCTTCTGCAATGTCTTTCACATGTGTTCATTTAGTCTTTGTTTAAACTTTTTCTGTAGGCCTTGAATATTTACATACATATACATACATATATATGCATATCTTATCCCTAGTCTCCTGTTCCTTTTCTTCAGCATAACCTACAAACAACTGCCAGAATAATCATACATATGTACAAATCTAACTAGTAAATTTTTCTACTTCAGAATCTTCATATTAACTATATGGATTCATAAACCTGACTTTTAAAGGACTGCTGCAATCTTAGACTTTTCTCCCTGTTAAGCAATCACCAGGACCTATCCAGAGGAGGAATCTTTCATTATGATCTACTGTCACATTCCTTCTCCTCGCCAAGAACAGGCACCCATCATTCCAAACTTTTAAAGTCCTTTCAGTCTATACCTTTCATATTTTCTCCTCTCTACCCTTTGTCCTATCCCCCACTCCCAGGGAAATTAATCTATTCACTTTTGGAACTCTGCCCTGGGACTGAGCTGTTCTGATTAACTGGCAAGTGAGTATAAGCTCACCTTAACTCATTAATCTTGCTGGCTTTACATCTCATCCAACAATCTACCAGGACACCCAAGCTTACCCAGGGTTGACCTCTTGCTATCTCTCTAGCTGCCATATCTGTAATTACCTCCTGCTTTTGCATCTCTTCCTTTTATTCAAGAATCTTATCACTAAGCATTAAGATAGGCATTTTTTCATGCCACAGAAGTGTCTTTTCACATTTCTGCCTGTGGAAATCCTCTGCCTTCAAAGCCTAGCTCAGCGAACATCTCCACCATAACATCTTCCATTATATCTTCCTTGATATCTTTATGTTTCCTTGATATCTTTTTCAGATTTCTAGTAGCACTTTGTCAAGACTTCTCTTTTGGGCTTATACCATTTGACCTTTTATCATATTTATGTAGTTAGACTGTAAACCCCTTGAAGGCAGGGACTATTTTTTCTTTATCTTCATATACTAATAGCCTAAATATAATATTTTACACATAGTAGATATTTAATAACTTTCTTGAATCAAATTTAATTATTATCCATGAACCTTTTTAATCCCCTTAACCAATGTATTTTATTAATCGGTGAACTTTGCATAAGAGGAATAAATTTGTTCCCCTACATGGCCATTATCCTCCACTAAAATACTATTCCAATCCTCATTATAGTATGGAGGTAATTGTGGCTTCTCAAAGGCTATTCTAACAAAACACAAGCTCTGGCAAGTCCTGCCAACCCGGAAAAAATTAGAATATAGATGCAGTAATGAACTGAATATCTGTCACCAGAGGACCAACTTATCTAAAGTCAGTGGGATATGGATGTGGCATCCTTCTTTCATATGTGCCATATCTAAAATGGCAGTCATGATCATCTACAAAAACCGTCATCCTAGTCCAAATTCCTTCTTTCTATTGATATACCATTATTTGATTACATTCAGATTCAAAATATCTGTTAGCTTCTCTACTTCTTCCCCTTGCTTTGTACTCCACATATAATCAATCCACAAGTTATGTCAGTTCAAGGAGATGGAGGATCATAGATTCAGAATTGGAACTTCAATAACATCTTCTGCATATGACTTTTCATTTTATTCTACCTTCCAAAGCCATATCTTAAATATTTATCCCCTTGAGCCAATGTTATTGCAGTGCCCTCTTAAGTGGTCTCCCCCTTAGAACCATCTGACTTACTGAACTCAGATTAATCTTCCTAAAATGCTAGTTTCATTCTGTCATTCTCCTTATGGAAAACCTTCAATGGGCTACAATCCCCACAGTATGACCTCTAGACTGTATTGAATATATAAGATTGGACTCAGCATTGCTCAATGCTAAAACCACTATTAAAGGCAAGGGTTTTTTTTTTTAAATAAACAAAATCCAAATTCCTAACATCATGAATTTAATCCCAGCACTTGTTCAACTTTGAATACTCTTTCACATCCCTACCATCCTTATCTGAAGGGTAAAGGTTATTTACTTGATTCCTCACCATTGCTTGGCATCACTTCTACATTATTATAATATATTGAAATTCCATTCATGTATTTGAATACTTTTTAAGTATTTCCATGATTAGTCTTCCGTGGATATAGGTTGCATTTCTTTGACTATGTCATATATTTATGTAAGTGGGGTTAATTATACCCAAGCTTTAAGTCCAGCATGACCCCCTTCTTGAACCCTTTGATAACCACTTTAAACCATGATGATCTTTCCCTCTTCTAAATACTTAAACACATATATTTTCCATAACACTACTATGGCATATGTGTGTATATGGAATTTACATCTTTGTAATTTCATATATATTTGGGCATGTGTGTATATTTTTATATACATTCATATGTATGAATTTGTCTACATACATATATACACACTTACATACCCATATACATGTATAAAAAGGGTAGGGGGAAGTGATGTAGGATTCTATCCCTCAGTTTTTAGAACATACTGAGATTAGGCTTCAAAATCAGGCTGAAAGTCAGAGGTTACAATACATAATAAAGTATTCTGTTAGAGGGTAAATTTACCAGGGGAAGTCTGTTATATAGCTGGTCATTTGGGGGAGAGGTTGAGTCCCTTAGGAGAAGCTTGGGAAATGAACTAGAAAAAAATGAACTGGAGTCCAGGCTGAGCCTTTCACAGTGGTGACCCAGGTAAAGAGGAGATGTGGCCCATGTATGTCAGAGGAATTCACATTAATTCACCACATATTCATCAAGCACTTACCATATGCAAGGCAGTATGTGATACAAAGATGTGAAAGGATACATTCTTTACCCTTATGGGAGTTTATAACTTCTTAGGGGAGAATTAACGCTCTTATAGTCTTTCTGTATATTCCTGGGGTGAGTTAAATTGGATGAACCAGTTTGAAAACATTGTGAATGTTTTGAATCAGTCACCAAATTGTGGGTAGGTTGAGTGTCTGCTTCTCATTTGATGAGGGGATGTATCATGGGAGGAATGAATAACTAAGGTGGCTCTCTAAAGAACACTTGGTTCCTCACCATTGCTTGGCATGGCTCACACATTATTATAATACTTTCAAACATTCAAATCTGTTTCAGTTTTCTAATATGCTGGATTGATTGTATTATAAATTTTCAAGGGCAGGGGTAGGGGCAGTAATTAGGATTACTTTTTTTAACCTTCTACAATGCCCAGAATTGTACTAGACTTAGAGTAAATTTTCAATAAATATTTATTTTTGACATACTATATTCTTCATGTACATGATACATATACATGCGATGACCCCCTCCATTCCCTGTAGAATGGAAGCCCCTTGAGAGTAACAATTTTGACATTTTTGTCTCTGTAATCCTGTGCCTGTGTAGTGCCTATCACTTAATAACCAATTAAGAAATGCTTTCTGATTCTTTGATGATGGGCCAAATTTATCCACACTCCACATCTCTCATCTCCTATGTCCAAGGGTGTTAGCATGAGCAAATGTTCACAGGATCATAGAATTTAGGTTTGAAAGGAACTTAGAGGTCATCTAGCCGGATTCCCTCATGTTATATAAGTCAATCAACAAACATTTATTAAATACCTACTATGTGCTGGTGCTATGGATACAAAAATAGGTGAAAGACAGTCCCTCCCCTCAGGGAGCTTATATTCTAATGGGGAAGACAACATGCAAACAAACAAACAAAAAGACAAAGAAAGCTATGTATAGGATAAATGGGAAGTAATTAAAAGAGGGAAGGCACTATAATTAACAGGGGTTAGGGAAGATATATAGAAGGTGGGATTTTAGTTGGGCCTGAACAGAAGCCAGGGAAGTAAGTATTTGGAGCAGAGGAGGGAGAGCATTTCAGGCATGGGTCACAACCGGAAAGAATGCACAGAGCCTAGAGTTAGAGTGTCTGGTTCATGTAACAGCCAGGAGGCCAGTGTCACTGGATCAAAGAATGTATGTTGGGGAGGAAGGTGTAAGAATACTGCAAAGTTAGGAGGGGATGTTAAGAAGGACTTTGAATGCCAGAGAATTTTAAATTTATTCCTGGAGGCATTAGGAAATCACTAGAATTTACTGAGTAGGGAGTTGACATGATCAGACTTGAGTTTTAGGAAAACCACTTTAGTGGTTGAATGGAGGATGTATTAGAGTCAGGAGAGACATGAGGCAGTAGACCCACCAGCAAGCTATTGTAGTAATCAAAGTATGAGGTGATAAGGGCTTGCACCAGAATAGTGGCAGTGTCAAAGGAGAGAAGGGGGCATATTTAAGAGATGTTGCAAAGTTGAGATCAACAGGCTTACATATTGGGGGTAAGAGGTAGTGAGGAATGTAGGATGACTCCCAGGTTAAGAGTCTGACGGACTGGGAGGATGATGTTGCTCTTTACAATAATAGGGAAGATAAAAGGTGGGGAGAACTTGGGGAATAAAGATGAGTTCTGTCTTGAATATGTTTAAGATGTTTACAGGATATCAATTTGGGATGACTGAAAAGTAGTTGGAGATGTGGGATTGGAGGAACAGAGAACTCGAGAGGCAAAATGACTTATCTAATATCACAGAAGTAGTAAATGGCAGACCTGGAATTTGAACTTTGGTTTGCGACCAAAGTTCACCACTTTTTTTTCATTATTGACACAAAGCTCTTAATCTCCCTACCTATGATATATAGAAAAATAGAGAACCACAATAAAGCTTACTCATCCATCATAGTGTTTTGTGTACAACAGAGGAAAGATGGATAAAGGTCAGTCTGTTTACCTTCCTTTTTTTTATACAGATGATCAGTTTCCATTTCAGGTGTCTCTGACTGGCAAGTTAGTAGTAAACTATGCTCAGATCATCTGGAGCATAAAATGATGACCATTCTTTGTTATTATCTTTTGAGCTTAAAATTTTGAATGTGTATTAGAATGAGAAAAAATACTTTTCAGGGCAGATGTGACTTTTCCCTATTGCATAAAAGCAGTGAGATTACATCAAGAAGGGAAGTTTTTTTTGCCCCGATACAGAAAATTACTGTTTTTTACCCTCCCTGTTTATAGTTTCAAGACCTAATATCTCTCATCCTTTTATTTTTGGTGGAAGTTCTTCCTTTGGCTTCTCTTATTATCAGTAGGCTATTTGGCCTCTAAACCAAGGAAGGAGTGAATTGCTCCCATGGTGCTCACGCAAACATTGTGGGTGTCAGAGGTACTTTGAAGAATAAAACTTAATGTTCTTTCTATGTGCCTATTGCTGCAAAGACACACTCAGTTTCTGTCTTAGCCTGCTAAGGCTGATCCCATCCTCTGCATCCTAGGTAGCAATGCAAACAGAGACTGTCAATGAGTAACAGGTAAATATTGAACGGTGAAGCCCTTTGATTAACTTTGTGGATCATTATTTGGAAAGAGTGTGCAATAGCGACAGATCTATCACTTAGAAACAGTACCACAAGGCTTCATGACTTGGTGGTCAGCACATGGAATTGGCTGCCAAAAATCTCAGCATGTATTCCTGGCTCCCTTCCTGGTTAATAGGCATTGTTAGCCTAGTCACTTTGCTTCCCCATGAGCGAAATGAAGACTGTGTTTGTTTGACACAGTATGGCTACCAGAGGTTGATGAGTGTAAAGAAGTTATGAAAATATATCCATGTTGTATGCTTAAGAGGAGAGTATTCTGTAATGTAACACCGATGTTAGTGGATATTTAGAATATGGTCTCCCTTTCTGCTGATGTCCCTTTTTATTTTATTTTAATTTAATTTAATTTAATTTTTTTGCAGGGCAATGAGGGTTAAGTGACTTGCCCGGGGTCATACAGCTAGTAAATGTCAAATGTCTGAGGCTGGATTTGAACTCAGGTCCCCCTGAATCCAGGGCTGGTGTTTTATCCACTGTGCCATCTAGCTGCCCCCTAATGTCCATTTTTAAAAAATAAGCTTTAGCAACCTATTATTAATATGGAATCTGGGATTCCATGGCAGACAGCATGTTATTTGGGTTCCATTAATTTATGACAGAAATTATTTTTCCATTCTCCCGGTTCTCATCTATACCAACTTCATTTTTAAGGACACAACTAAATTCACTGGACACATTAATCCAGATAAATTGGTACAGTCAATGTAAGATATTACACATAATCTGATTCAACCACTGAGCCAGAGACTACTGATCCCTGATATTTTCATCATCATCATCATTATAAGTAATTCATATTTATTAAGCTGCTACTTTGTTTAAATCAAATACTTAGAAAAAGAGGACATAGAAGTGAATCAAAGCACATAGTCCTTGCTTCCCAAAAAGCACATGCAGTAACAACGTAGATTGTGACCAAAAAAAAAAAAAAGATGGATAAAGAATAGCATGTCTCTGTATTTTGTGGAGAGACAAAATGTATCCATATTCTTTTCCTTTGCCTTAAATGTCTAAAAAATGTAGATGTTCATAGACTTTGGCTTGAGGATCTTAGTGACTTCATGTTTTGAGGGAAAATCAGAAACTGATATTTAATAAGAAGAATGAGCAAAGCAAATAATAAGGAAGCAAATCCACCTTTAGCTTAAATACTTTAAGCAGTAGGTAAAATAATGGGAATTTTAAGTTTTATTTCCATATGTGATTGAAAAACAAAACTAGTTTCTATTCAAATTGATCAGTTACGATAGCTATTTTTATTATCATCATCATTATTTTCCATAAGTAGATTCTGTGTTCCATACACAGTATCTAGTTTTATATTGCCAAATTCTATATTAACTTGGGGAATGTTAACGAAGGTATCTGCCACTAAGCTTGTATTTCCTAGTACCCTAGATACTATGTCTTGGGGTGGCTTGATTGAATTGACTTATCAGCTTACTTGCTATTACTAATCCAAACCTAATATCCATACTAATCCAAATTAATATGGTAATCACATGATAAAATAATTCTGTAAAGTATTTGAATAATAAGTCTGCTATAAAGTAGTGCTAATTAGAGTTGCTTTGAAAAATATACTCCCCATAAGACTGCTGGGTGAAAGTTTGTGTTGGAGTTATGTTTAAATTAGGGGGTTCTGTTTTGTTTTCTAACAAACACTGACTAAAATAGAAATGAGTACTGATTTCATATCTTCTAATTCTGATCCCTAATTTTATTGCTAAAGAAAACCCCAAGACCCAGAAGCAGGGAGAAGGAAATGAAAAATTGGATTCATTCATGCATTCATTGAAAAAAAATATCGTATATAGTAAACAACTCAAAAATAGTAGAATCCATTAAGCAGTAAATTAGAAATAAGCCTTGAACTATACTTTTACATAATTGATATACATATGTGTACATATCCATAGGTTAACTCTGAAGACATTATACATGTTGTATACACAAGAGTTCATATGTACTTTTATATATTCACTCGTAAATACACATATAGCTATCTCTTTGTAACAAGGCAAATGCTGCTTGGCATTCCTCTTAAACAGCACAGTGGGCTAATGCAGTCGTCTCTTTCCCTAGGGGCCTAGGATCTAATTTGGATTAGGTTCCAAGTGAACATGTGTTTGGTGGTCCCAACCTAACCCTGAGTGGGTATTTCTCCACACCACAAAACTGGAACATAATTTGACATAAATCTTTGTTTAGCACTGAAATAAGAGGGGGCGTTTCAGGTCAGGATGGAATTGGCAGGATTGTACAGAACATACTCCCATGGCATAAAGTCTGGCTGTATCCACTACTTTCAAGACATCGGTTTCCTAGGGAGTTAGCATTGGTGAGTCCATACCCATGACTTTTTAGTTACAGAGAATGGAACAAGAAATTCCCAATTAACTATATATGTTACACTTTGGCATGGGTTTATTTATGACAAATGAGACAATGAGTAGTTATCTTTTTTTTCTGTTTTTCTTTTAAGAAATTTAATATCTTCATGATATGAAGATGTCTCTGTACTGTTCTGCTAATTAAAGATGACCAAAATAGTTTAGATTTATTTAAAATGAAGGGAGAACACAGTATGGTGAAGATAAATTGTAGTCCAGATATACATAGTTTACCTTTTCTCTCTGATAAATCATTGAGGTATCAGGAGTTATTCTGATTTTTATTTAATTCATTAAGCTGGTAAAAAGCATGTACTATGTATGTATACAAAACTGAGGGATGGAAAGGCAAAAAGAAACAGCCTGTTCTCAAGGGGCTTACATTCTCCTATATAGGTTCTACTTTAATGTTTAGATCTTAGTATTTTGAACAGAATCTTGTTTTCTGGAAAACCAAATGGTATTTTTAAGACTTTATGGGAAATGAAGCATTTTATGGGTCATCTTGAAAGCACATATGCCAGGCAGAATGTGATAATTACATAAAAATGAACAAAATTGTTCTTAGAGTTCATGAGAGAGAGAAGGCACTTCTGGCTGGGAGATCATAGGAGGCTTCAAGGTAGCATTTGATCTGGGCCTTGAAGAATGAGTAGACTTTGGGGAAGAAGAAGTTGAATTTGAGGGGAAAGAATTCTGTGAGCTCAGGCATGGAAGAGGGAATGTTACTTGGTGTGTGTGAGGAATACCCAATATTGGATAACTTTAGGGGTGGTTTTTAGCTAAAATTAACAAGGTAGACTAGGGCAAGACTGGACAGTTTTGAATTTAGAACTTGCTGAGAGTCAGATATAAGTAGAATGTTAAGGGGAAAGCATACTACTAACACTTAGATATCAAAAATGGATTTGGTTGCCTTAAGAGGTGGTAGAATCACCTTCAGCAGACATTTTAAGCAGTGGCTTGTTCATCATTTGAAAAGTATGTTTTAGTCGGGATTCCTTTTGGGTAGAAATTACAGTTTATGGCCACAGAAGACCCTTCTAACTGCAAGTTCTATGATACTGTGAGGTCTATGAAAAGTTTGAACTTGATTCAGTGGGTGATGGTGAGACACTGAAGTTTTTTGAGTAGAGATGCACCATGATCAGAGATGAACTTTAGGAAGTGAATTTGGCGCATTGCACAATAGAAAAGGAAACTGGAGCTAGGGAATTATTTAACATTATTGTAGTAATTTTTTAATGTTGTACCATTAAATGGAAAGGAATGAATGTGAAAGATACTGTAGAGGTAAAAATGTGTTGGTAGTTGATTGGATATTGGGAGCAAGGGAAAGGGATGACTGAAGGATGGCTTAATATTGAGATTTTAATCTGGGGTGAAATACAGTTCTGATGCTCTTAATTGAAACAGGGAAGTCAGAAGGAAGAGCTAGTTTGCTGGGAAAGATGATATTGGACTTTTACCATGTCAGGTTTGAAGCTTCAGTCGAATATCTAGGTCAACATATCCATAAACATGCAGGAATGTGGCCCTGAACCTTGAGAGATGTATTGGGATTGGGTATGTCAATTTGGAAGTATTCTGCATAGCAATGGAAGTTGAAACTGTGATAGTATATGAAGTTACAAGGGAAGAAAATGTAGCTTTTATGCAAATGAAACAGGGTTCATGTTTTATCTACTAAAATCTCAATTTGGATTTAATGAAGATCTGGAAATGATTATTGAAATTATCTAGTTTGTCTTGAGATAAACTATTTTTTGCAGAGGCAAAAAAATATGTAGTCTAAGGTAGGAAGCATACTTTAGCATGAGAAAACTATTTAAGAATTCATTCATGAGAAAAATTCTATTTATATTACTTTGAGGTCAGTAAGGCCTAAATACTGCTCATAAAAATTTCAAATGCTTTAATCCCATATACTTAAAATTGGAAGAAAGAGATAAGTGTGATTGATTTTTGTAGAATAATTCTGACTTGCTACCTTCCATTTTGTTATAAATTAAATCAATTAACAGTATTTAATGTACACTAAACTCAGAATGGAAAAATGGTGGAAGGAACTTTTTAAAGAAGATATTGTTGGGTCAGCTAGGTGGTGCAGTGGATAAAGCAACAGTCCTGGATTCAGGAGGACCTGAGTTCAAATCTAGTCTCAGACACTTGACACTTACTAGCTGTGTGACCCTGGGCAAACCCCTTAACCCTCATTGCCCTAATAAAAAAGAAGATGATGAAGAAGAAGATATTGTCTCTACCCCTCCATCTAAGGACTTCATAGTTCAAGTTTGAATAAAAATTCATTCATTCATTCAAAAAAAAAAAACCAAACATTTTTTCAAATGCCTGTGAAACAACTGGCTAGATACCATAGAGGCATAAGTATAAATAAGATGGTCGCACAGTGGCAAAAATACTTAATTTAAAAATTAAAGTACCTACTTTTGACTAGCACCTTTGAAACTTACTGTCTCCTTGAACAAGTTACTTCACCTCTCTAGGCCTTTCATTTGTAAAAAAAAAAAAAAATGAGAGTATTGGACTGATTAACCTCTAAGGTCCTTTCTAGCTCTGAATCTAGGGTCCTGTAATCCTTAGTTTATTCTTTGGTAGAATATACTCAAAAGAAAAATAAGAACAAGAACATTTAGCGACTTACAAGTAAAAAAGAAATATAGTCCAGAGAAAGTATAGAAGATAAATCATAATGGAGTACATTAATCAAGAATTTCTTGCAGGTAAAGGAAGGGAATTGCATGAGTTTGTGGATAAGAAGAAAAGTCATTCAAGGTGTGAAAATATAAGCAAAGGTAGAGAGGTGGGAATGAGGAAGACATTTTGAGAGGATGGAGAGAAGTCACTACGGGGATTTTAATAGAAATAAAATAAAAAGGAGTGGGCACTTTAATGGAGAGCATTGAATGCCAGGACAAGAATTTGAATTTGCCAGACTAAGTAACAAGGAGAAATTCATTTGCCATTTATTAACTGCCAGTTATGTGAATGATACTGTATTAGGTACTAGAGGAAATTCAAAGAAGAAGGTACAATATTTGTCTGAAGAGTGCACAGTGGAAAGAAAACATGGACAAAAGTAAACACAACTATAATTTAATTTTTTAAAATTACCGAAAAAATGTTCAAATGTGATAAAGGGAAGTCCTAGTTCCTCACAACATTAAGGAATAGGAGGTGCAGGAGACCAAAAAAAAATAATTTCTCTATTCTTTGCATTATTAAGACTGCTATTAGAATACCAGGTAAGTCAACATACCTTTAAAGAAAGATATATAGAGGAGCGGCTAGGTGGCACAGTGGATAAAGCACCGGCCCTGGATTCAGGAGGACCTGAGTTCAAATCCGGCCTCAGACACTTTACACTAGCTGTTGTGACCATGGGCTAGTCATTTAACCCTCATTGCCCCACAAAAAAAAAAAAAAAGCAAAAACAAAAATAAAATATGAAAAAAAAAGAAGTTAATGATGATTCCCAAGAAAGATTTTAACAATATATTGTGAGAAATCAAGAGGAGAGGAAATAAAAAATGGCTTCATGGACTCTGAAAGATGGTTAGGATTTCACCAACCATCAATGAGAATAAGCACTTTCCCAAAGTGATAAATCTAGTATGTGTCCGAGATAGGATTGGAACCCAGGACTTATTGACTTCTGATTTCAAGCTGAACATTCTTTCCAGTCTGCCATGCTGCCTCTAGATCATGTAGTTAACCTCATAGAAGTGTCCATAGGTAACTAGAAATGCACATTTAATTCTTAGCCCCCCCCCCAAAAAAAGTTGGGGTTAGAAAGTTTGAATTGTGAGTTCTATATTGGTAAATTGGATTTTTAAGGGAGAAAGCATAAAAATAGAAGAGACTCAAGGAAAATATTTGGAGACATGTGTTAGGGGAGGGGTGGCTCAATAGCAGAAAATAAAACCTGTAAAAGGGAAAGATGAATAGATAGATTAGAGAGTTCAGTGCCCAGAGAATTAGGTGCCAAGGAAGTAAAAAGGAGAATATTTAGGAAGAGCTAGTTAACAGTAAGACAAAGGCACTTCAAAACTCCTGGTAGAGCAGGGCCCCAAAGTCCTTTCTCTCTTAGCATTCTTACATAGTTTTTCATGAGTTCAATATTTTTGTGAGGCAGATTGGCCAGATGAATTCCTAGAATCTGCTCCTTTTTATAACTATGTCTCTTCTCTTCTGCAGTAGATTTCATTCTTTGAAGCTGCTTCCTCCCTCCAAGTGATTGCCTTTATGCCTCTATTTGTGTGCAGCCTAGAGTCTCTGCTCCTTATTAGATACAGTGTCTCTTACATGTTCGGTAATTTGCCTTCAAAGATACTTGGAAAATGTTGGGAGAGGAAAGAAACATTATTTCATTCCCCCAGCCCCCAGGTCCCTTTCATAGACATTCCCTGGTTTGTAATCTCTCCCATTATCAATCTGTTTAAATTAATCTAGCATTTAGCTATTTAAAGCCCCAGAGGCTTGGCTAATTTATTTGCTCACCCAATCACTTTTTACCCTTTCTTAAGTCAATGAGAGAAATGTTTGTACATGTATATTATACCTTGTTAACAAATGGAATCTTCAATATGTGTGACTACATCATCTTATCTAGGAGGAATCATATCAATCACTCTTTGGTTACAGTAGTAAACTTGGAAGAATGTTAGTTCTGCTGATATAAGTAGTAAAATGGCATAATGAGTACCATTTTAGTTTCAGATGACTGAGCATTCAAATTCTTAAAGGAAAAGTTAAACAAGTTACAAAAGGAAATAGTAAAACTATACTATGGGAGACCTCAACCTTCCTCTCTCAGAACTGGATAAATCTAACCATAACATAAATAAGAAAGAAGTTAAGGAGATGAATAGAATTTTAGAAAAATTAGATATGATAAATTTCTGGAGAAAGTTGAATGGCAATAGAAAAGATTGTATCTTTTTCCTGGCTGTACATGGAACCTTCACAAAAATTAACCATGTATTATGGCATAAAAACGTCACAACCAAAATGCAGAAAAGCAGAAATATTAAATGCTCAATTTTAAGACCAAAATACATTAAAAATTACATTCATCCAGGGGTCTTGGAAACATAGATTAAATATTAATTGGAAACTAGTTTTAGATGATGATAGAATATCTAGTAGGAAATGTCCAACAGAATGTTGGTAGTAGCAGAATTAAAATTAGGAAAGAGATTAGTGTCAGATGTATACAGACCTGAATAGATAATAATTGAAGTTATGGACACTGATGAGATCACAAAGAAATAGGCTATAGAGATAAAAGTTAAGGGAGCTCATGAGTGAGCCTTGAGGAATTCCCACATTTAGGGGAATGGCATGAATGATGATCCAATAAATGAAACTAAGAAAGAATTAACAAATGGGAAAGAGGAGAATGAGGTGAAAACAGATACAGAAGCTGAGGAAGGAAGGGGTATTCAGGAGGAGTAGGTGGCCAACACTGACAAAAGCTGAAGCATAGTCAAGAAAGATGAGGACTGAGAAAAGGCCATTAAACTTGGCAATTAAAAGATCACTGATAATTTTTTTTTGGGGGGGGGTGGATGATTGGGGTTAAGTGACTTGCCCAGGGTCACACAGTTAGTAAATATCAAGTTTGTGAGGCCAGATTTGAACTTGGTACTCCTGAATCCAAGGCTGGTGCTTTATCCACTGTGCCACCTAGCTGCTCCAATTACTGATAATCTTAAGAAGAACTTTTTCCAGTAAAGTATTTGTGTTAGATGCTAAATAGTTAATGACTGAGCAACGAATGTGAGTTGAGGTACTGGAGGCTATAACTGTAGATAGTTTTTTTTCTAGTAGGGATCACAGTTATTGGGCAAGAGGGGGCAGGTTGTTTTTGCATTTTGCTTGTTTTATTAAGTTATGTATTTGTATGAGAAAGTTGCTGAAAGTAGTTTTAGGAGAATTGTGGTAAGACCTCAAGGTAAGGAGGACTGAGTAAGAAGTAAGGGTGTAGAGCCAAGGAGAGTAGTTTATAGTTTATGGAAATTTTGTAGGGGATGAAGGTGGAAGTTAGATGGCATAGAACATGGGCCAGTTGTGCCACCAAACCCAGTGGGTGATCCTTACCAGGAGAAGAGCCTATGGTAATAGTCATTACAGAGATATTCTGATATATTCAAGTACATCCTGCTCACGCTCTAAGAAGATGTTCATTTGATGGGGGTAGTATAGTGAAGGGATATTTTTCATGAGGGTATATATGACTGTTTGGTAAATGCTGGAGGAAAAGCCAGTGATGAAATCATTGGAATTAGAATGATTGGAAGGAGAATGATTGATGCAGCAAGGTCCTAGGAGAGACATGCAGAGATGGGGATCAAGGGCACAGATGAAGGTTGACTTGATAAAGAGGATCATCTATTTAAAAGGGATGATATGATGAAAGCAGTGTTCTCACTGAGGAAGATTATCCAACTTCTATAGATTCAAATAGGGCCAGGTTGGAAACAAGAAAAGGATTGTTATGGTAATTAGAAATGAGTTGTTTAGGGCTTTGGATTTTTTATTTGAGTTGATGTTAAAGTTGTTAAACATTATTTGTAATAAAAAGAGGTCTTTGCCAAAATCTGATGTAGCAAAACTGAATCACCTTTCACACTGCAAATTAAGAAGACTATGGCTCTGTCAACATAACATTAAAAACATACAAAAATCATCTAGTTGTTTTATTTTTATAAGAAACAGTATTTTACACTTGGTAATGCCCTAATGATTCTTGAACTGTGTGATTTCATGTGATAGCAGATTTCAGAATATCTCCTATTGTTTCATGAGATTACCTTAAATTTATAGAATATTTTCCTTCCACAGAATGCATATGATAAATTTATAAAACTCATTGGGATAAGGAGCACAAATAATATTTTTCTTATGTAGCAGATGGATAAAATAAGTGAGAAAATGGCAAAGATGTGTTCATTGATATGAATTTAGTCTTCTCTACAGCAATGATACTCAAAAGTGTGAGTTGCTAATGGATAATAAGGGTCTCCTAGATGATCCATAGTCTTATACAAAGTCAAAGGTATGAGTTTCCCTTAGAATCTTACAAATCATTTAGTCAAAAATTGTCATTTTGCAGATAAGGAAATTCAGGCCCAGATTGGAAAGGACACTCTCATATAATGGAAGAGGGTGTCTATTCCATGTAATTTTATGTATATGTAGAACTCAGAAAGAAAAAAAATGTTGCCTCCACGTCTGCCAGTTTGGATCAGAGGAGGCATAGTTAAATCCCACCATCTCTCAACTCTTAACAGAGGTGATGGAGATTGCTCTGGGGGAGAGGAAAAGAGAAGGAGCAAAAGAGAGGAGAAAAGGATAAAGGACAGAAGAGATGAGGAGAGGAGAGGGAAAGAGAGGACAGGACAGGACAGAAGAGATTCCTCTTTCCCAGATGGAACCAGATTAGACTACTTGTTCTTATGAACCTGGTTTTGTTGTTTTAGGTACTGGTTAGTACTAATTTCTACTGAAATTGTTATTTTATAATTTTATAACTTTATTGTCTGTTAATCATTGAATTTTATAATAAGCTAAATACCCTTAAAATGTTCTGGGTTGTTGATTTTTGTTTTTTTTTATAGGAGAAAATGATTTGTAGAAAAAATATGTACCATGAGTAGAAAAATATTTGGAAATAACTCAGTTGCTCCCATATGGGGGGAATGCTTTAAGCAAAGTGTAATGCAATAATATTATGAAACTGTGGGAACCAATTTTTAATTGGGGAGTGCCAGCTAAGCGGCTTGCCGCAAGATTGGGTCAAGGAAGGAAACCGGCAGCCTCCCTCAAAACAGAACAAGATTTATTTTAACAAGAACGAACTTTAAAAAAACACACAAACAGAATCAGTAGGATCAAGGGAAAAGAAATAAAATGGGGAAAGGGAAATTATAATACCTGAAAAATACCACCGCCCAGGAATCAGCTGAAAATACGCAGCAGAATGCCTGTTGCTTTCCAGCTTCCACCTAGAATGCCCAATTCTCCTCCCCCAAACCTAGAAACACCCCACACGGTCCCAGCCAATGGGATGGCCACTCTGACAGTCACATGACTGCCCTCACTAGGCTTCCAATCATTATAATTTTGCCAGGCTCATGTAGGCGTTGGCGAGTGGTGATGACTGAGGTGCCAGAGCCCTGGCAACGGCTACAACCAGTGGGTGGAGCACTGTGCGGTTTGCAGAGCCCCAGGCCAGTGCTCGCTGAGGCATAAAAACCTCAAATAACAATTAATTCTTTACAGAACCTATAAAGTTCATTTAAAATGGCAAGTATGTGGACTGTGCCAATCAATGGAAATGTATATACAATATAGTGAGGGGGTGAAAGTGGAAAATAAAATATTTATACAGTTAACTAGTCAGTCACCAAGCATTTATTGAGCACTTATTATATGGAAGGAACAATACTGAGTGCTGGGGATACAAAAAAATTAAAGACAAAACCAAAAAAGAAAGATGTTCCCTATGCCAAAGAAACTCCGATTTTAATAGGGTGTGGTGGGCAACATAAAAATACATTTTTACACGTAAGATTTATTCAGTGTAAATGGGAAGTAAGCTCTGAGGAATGGCACTAACAATGAGAAGTGAGGCAGTTGGGAAAGTGGTTTCAGGAAAGGCTTGCCACTTGGTGGAGGTGAAAAGACAAACCATTCTAGCCATGAGCCAGTGAAATGAAGAGCATCATGTGTGAAGAATAGCAAGTTGGCCTGTTTTGCTGGATTGTAGAGTATGTAAAAGGGAGAAACAAAAGAATAGTGGAAAGGTAGAAAGGGGGCAGGTGGTGAAGGGCTTTAAAAAGCAGATAGAAGGGGCAGCTAGGTAGCACAGTGGCTAGAGCACCGGCACTGGAGTCAGGAAGATCCAAATTCAAATCCAGCCTCAGACACTTAATATTAGCTATGTGACCCTGGGCAAGTCACTTAACCCCCATTGCTGCCCCCCCCCCCAAAAAAGGCAGATAAAGAATTTTATATTGAACCTGGAGATAATAGGGAATTACAGGAGTTCATGAGAAGGGATATAATGTGGATAGACCTGTGCTTGAGGGAAAATCACTGGCCCCTGAATAGCTGGTAGACTAAAAAGGGAAGAGAGATAAACCAAAAGGTGATTAAAGTTGTCAAATCCTGAGGTCCTGAGGTTCTGCACCAGGGTGTTGACTGTATGAGTAGAAAGAAGGGAAAATAGATGAGAGGTATGGTAAAGGAAGAAATGACAAGACCTAGCAACAGATTGCACAGGTGGAGTGAGAGCAAGCCAGGAGACGAGGATGACACCAATATCACGAACCTGGGAGACTGAGTGGACGGTGGCCTACTCAACAGTAATAGGGAAGGGAAGGCTTAGAAGGAAAGATCCTGAGTTCTGTTTTTGGATACATTGAGTGTGAGACATCTAAAAGACATCCAGATCAAGATGTCCAATAAGCAGTTGTTGATGCAAGGCTAGAGATCAGGAGAGAGGTTAGGACTGATGGTAACTGAGAGCAACTATGTAAAATTGCATGTATCTGCATTTAAAAAAAAAAAGATCAAATGAGAATTTGGAGGAATAGGAATCAAGCTTAATGACTGTTCCCACAAAGTTGTTTAAGTTCACAATACATTATTTAATCTACTGATCTTAATATTTAAGCTTTTCAGGCTGAGAAAGCAGAAGAAGGCCCTTTTGAAATTTCAGCAGTTAGGTTGTATTTAAAATTTAGATCCTGCAGTAGGAACCGACTACCATTATTACTATAGGTATCATAGACATCTAAATCGGGGCCCTTTTTAACCCTGTAAATTCCTTTGTTTGGCAACTCATGTTTCCTTTTATATTTCATATCCATTATTACCTCGTGAGAATTCTTTCTTACCTTAATTGCTGAAATGTGTTCTAGAGAGCTTTTTATCTTTTCTCCTAAAGCTGATACCACTGTGGCCCATCTGATGTTCCTGTCTCTTTCTTAAGCCTGCTACAGTCTCCCTGGCCTAGCTGTCAATCACCTGCTGGATGCCGAAACACATTTTTTCTTATAGTAGGTTTTGTCAGTAAACAGAAATATTTTGAAAAATGCAGTCTTTAAGCTGAATGTCAGCTTACAGAGATGCCTGGTTAAACAGGAGAATTGACAGTCCTAAGTATATTAAATTCAAATATATACATGTATATGTATATATTTGTATACACGAATGTATACATTTGTGTACAATGCCTATATATCTATTTGCATAGGTAAAGATCTATACTGCATAATAGTAAAAGCAAATAAGTATTAATGATAATTTCTACTTTGCAGTTATTAAGTCCCTTGTAGTTTTTTCACATGAGGTTTGATGGTGTAGGCCTACTTTTGAAATGAAAAGTGACTGAAGTTGTGCAAATTACATTAAGCCACAAGGCATGATAATTAATATTGTTTCTTCATTGGTCCATTTGTCCCTAAAATAATCTCAGCATTTGTCTTTAAAAGCCTCACATAATTACACATTCATAAAATGCTTGTAAATGTGAAATGTTATTTTTATTGGTGGCTATATAGCTCAAATTCCTACCAGAAACCAAATACCATTTAATTGACAATTAATGAAATTTCTCTTGTCCCTTCTTTCTCATCTCCTCCTTCTTCTTCTCTCCTCTCCCTCCCTTCCAAATGCCAACAAGAAAAAACTGAAAATGTAAGTGCATAGGAACCTAGCCCTCAATAAAAGAACTGGCAGCCAAGAGATTCTGAACAAAATTCAAAACATCATGCTTAAAAGAAAAAGAAACCTTGTGAAGACATTGAAGAAGTATATAGATTTTTGCATAATAAATCTTCTTATAGAAAGTCACAAGCTTCTTGCTAAAAAGCCACATGAGGCTCTTGATTCCCAAGAATATCGCTGTCTTATAGGTATATTGCTACATTGAGAGCAGGCTTCTTGATAGTTGATAAATGGAGATTAGAATAATTTACTAGGCTATTTTTATGGCATTTGTTAACAATATTTACCTTCTTAAATTGATTCAGCCTAATCCTTGCTGCAGATTTACCTCATTTCTGGAAGACAGATAGATAATGTACTTCTTATGTGGAGTCTTACAAGCCACCAAAAGACTACTTTGCCTTAGCTGAATAAAGCAGCAAGATTATATTAACATAGAAGCTGGAACATTCGAGTTCCCATAGGGTATAGTGTGTGGCTGATATGACATGACGTGCCTTCAACAGTTGTTTTAACAAGATATCCTTCATATAAAATATATGGTGCTGAAAGGCATAATTGAGTAATGTTAGTACGAAACACTCCTGGCAAAGTTCTTTGCTTTCATCCTTATCTGATTCATCCAGAGCTGTGTTACTTTTTTAAGAAGCATTTTCAGCTGAGCATGGATGATATAATATTGATTTCTTCCAATTGCCTATTACTTTCTGATGAATGTTTTCTGTGTGTTATACTTTAATAAAATAAACCTGTCACATGAGCCTTATTTTTCCCCTTTGGTATTCTTATTTTACATAAGAAAGCATCCTGGACTGGGCTTACAGACATGGTTAAGGTCCCACCTCATTAATTGTGTGGCACTGAGCAAATCACTTAAGATCTGTGTGCCTCCAGTGTCTGCCTGGGATGTATTTACTAAGTCATAGCAGAAAATCACTGGATTTGGGTCCAAATCCCAGAATGCCCACCTTTTTGTATGATTAATCTTGTAATTTTGATCATTCATATCCCTTCTCTGGGACTTATTTGTTTGAAGAAAACAAAAAGAGGCTGGACTGGATTATTTCCAAAGTCTCTTCCAAGTCTGAAATGTATGATTCTGAATTATAGATAGTGGACAGTTTGTGAACATTGTTGGGAGAGGGAGTACCTGTACATACCTGTGCATACCTGTACTAAGAGTTCCTTAGATTGTTTTAATCACTGATCTTGGCTTGTTGTTTGATTTTTGCTTTACATTTTACAAAAGAAAAACAAGATAGCCAGAACTTATAATTATCATAAAGGGACTTGATTGCATTAGGGAAGTAGTAGAATACAGAAAAAGACATCTGCATTTGGAATCAGAAGACCTGGGATTTCAGTCCTAGCATACTCTGTATATGACTTTAAGTATATCACTTATTCTTTCTAGATTTTAGTTTCTACTTCTGTAAAATGAGGTGTGGTGGTGGACTTAGATGGTCTCTCAAAGTCTTTCCAGCTGTTGCTATATGCTCTGTGCTCTCTTTGTTACAAGATTTCCCCTATAGCCAATTTTCCATTAATCAGTCTGTTCTCTTCTTTATTTCTGACAACTCTTGATTTTTCACTGATATCTCTGCTTTTTTGTTTATGCCTTTAATTTTTCAAAATAATTCTCATTTAAGCAAATGATAAAAGAGAAAAGTACTTTAATTGGTACAAAAACATAAATGAATGTCAGGTGTCTATAATTCAAATTGCATGTATTTTTGGAAATTGGCCCAACTTGTATTTTTTAAAAAGCTTTTCCCCTCTAAAAATGATGCTCTTAGTAATTTCCTAATTAACACTTTTCTTCTACTTAGCACTTTCAACATCCAATTTAATTACAGCTCCTGATACCTTAAATGTTGTTCTTTAGTAACTCAGTGCTACTATGTTGTAGACAACCTCTTTGGTTTCAGGCATTCTTTTGGTTAGAAACACTTCACACTCAACCTAATATTTACTTTCATTGCTAGGATTCCTCTTTGGAATTCTGCAACTACATGTAACTATTCTGATAGAATTGAGACTAATCAGTAGAATATTACATGAACATTTTGTTTCACAATCTCAGGGATGGATTTGAGCATCCTTTCCTCAGTAAGGTGCAGAGAATCGTGGATTTAGGCCTGGTCTTACAAATAGAACTGAGAATGCACTTATTTTCATCTTTATTCAGTCTGTTCTGTGGACTGTGTTATTGAATTGGCTCCAAAATATTCAGGAGAAAGGATCTCTGGAGAAGAGACCTGCATTCATGTATGGGAGTGGTTAGAGTAATCAAATACTTGAGAACAGATTGGAAAGGTACGCGACAGAGTCACATTAAGAAGTGAAGCAGCATTCCTCTTTGAGTTTTTCTTTCTGAGAAGACTCAATAGAGGAATAGGAATGGACTATGCTAGGATAGAGAAAAGGAAAAGGAGGTTTTGTGTTTAAACTATAGTGTAATTTCTTTAAAATTCCCACAGGTTAGTGCAGAGCTAAAGTGGTATTTGGCTCATGGCACAAATTGTCATCACATTGTCAGCATGTTTCGCAAAACAAGGTAGAAATAACTAGAGAGTAAATTAATCATTCCCTTATAAAGGTTTTCCCTTCTTGGTGGAATTTAGGTAGAAACAGCATGTAGTCTGTATAGCCACTATGAATAATGAGTGGCAAGGGGAGTTCATTAACTTAAATGGCTAATGTGGCACTCTTCATGTGCCTAGATGTAGGCAGCTTAAGGAAGCTCAGAGCTTTCATGTGTTTTAGGAATATGTTTTGATACTAAGTTATGTCAGAGAGTTGAGTGATAGGAATGACTTAATAAAGCACATTTTCCAAATAGATCATACCAGGCCCTTGGAGTTACACTTACCAAATATGAATGCATTGCTACTGCATTACTAAGAGTGTATAATTGGAGTGTGAGTCAGACCCTGATTTGCACGTGCAAGTAATTCTGTGTGCACATTGGAATATGCTATATTTGGAGACTGCCTTTGAAAATTTGTCCATTCAATTGCCTGTTCCCTCCTGCTACCCTTGAGGGATTATTTGTGGGAATATTCTTCACTGAAGGGGAAAATTATCACTGTGCAGCAAATGCTTTTCTTTAATTGTCCAAGTTTCCCTTGCCTCTGAAATAGAGTACACACACAGCCATAGGTTGCTCCCAATCCCTGAAATGCACTCAATCCTTGATTGATTCCATCTCTGGAGTCCCTAGCTCCCTTCAGTGCTCAACTCCATTAAAAACAATTTTTTTCAACCCAAATATTTTGCTATAGAAAGGGCCACATAAGAACTTTTCTGGTCCTCCAGATACTTCCCCCTCTCAATGATTTTCTATTTACTTATATTTGGATATGTTTTCCCGTAAATAGAATGTAAGTTCCTTGAAGGCAGGAATTGTTTAGTTTTTGGAAACTGTAGCTGACAGAGAGGTGTTTAATAAATGCTTTTTAAAAATAGCTTAATTGGTTGATTTGTTGATTGAGAGCTCTGATTATTATCTGCACTCAGGAAGACGCGCAAAAACTCTAGGAAATAATTCCTCCACATAAGAGCTGACAATCTCTCTCTCAAGACAAATATGTAAACAAAATCATAGCATTTTAGTTATAAAGGGCATTAGAAAGCAGCTGCTTTAAAGTGACTTTTTTGTAGATTAGAAAACCGAGTTCCAAAGAAGCCAGATAACTGTGGTATAGTTCAATGATACTGAAAGGCAGAGTATGTAACTGAAGGCCCAAATGATGGGATGGAAAATAAACTCTGTATGAGGGGAGGGAACTGGGTTAGAGGTGGGGTGGAGTGTGGTAGGGATGGGAATACGTGGAACTCAATTCATTGAATATTTAGAAACTATGAGTACTCAAAAGGTTGTCATGAAGATTTAGCACTGTGCTTTGTAAGGCAATGGGAAATTGTTAGAAGTTTTTAAGCAAGCTAATGGCATAATGAAAACAGTCAGACATGTTAAACTAGCAGAAATGTGCAAGATGGAAATTCTGAAAGCAGGAATAACAATTAAGAGATTATCAAAATATGTACCTACATCCCTTTATTGGAGAGCTAGAGGATTTTGGGTATGATCCATTAGCAATAGTGTCAATCTTGGCTTCTATTCTGGTTAGCTTTAAGGAACTAGGTTTTTGTCTTTTTGTTTTTTTCTCTTTTTAAAAAAATATTATAATGAGTCACTTTCTGGGTAGAGGCAGGGAGGGAAAATACTTGGAAATGAAGGTCATGTAAAAAGAAAAGCTATCAACATCTTTCCCCCAAAAAAATAGACTATCAAGGTATTTTTCCTGATATTTTACATGTTTAAACTTTAATATGATTTTTATAGGGGAATAATCTCTTCCCTCTATCCTTCACTCACCTTTGCTGTATGGCAAACCACTGCTATATCATTTCAGTGCATTTACAAAAACAAAATGCCATGGCTACTTTTAATTTTCTAGCATGAGTATAGTTTATGTAATAACAGTAATGATGGGGCAGCTAGGTAGCGCAGTGGATAGAGCACTGGCCCTGGAGTCAGGAGTATCTGAGTTCAAATCCAGCCTCATACACTTAACACTTACTAGCTGTGTGACCCTGGGCAAGTCACTTAACCCCAATTGCCTAACTAAAAACAAAACAAAACAAAAACAGTAATGATGATAGCTATCATTTTAAATGGCACTTACTATATTTTCTGGCATTGTGCTAAGCAATTGTTATCTCATTTGGTCCTCACAATAACCCTGGGAAAACTATTATTATTCCCATTTTACATTTGGAGGGACTGAGGTAAGCAGAGGCTAATTGACTTGCTCAGGGTCACATAGCTAGTAAATGACTGAGGATAGATTTGAATTTACTCTATTCACTGTACCACATCATTACTCTGCTCAGAGGCAAGAAGGTAGTAGTCATGGTGGTGGCTGTGGCAGCAGCAGCATCAGTGGCAGTAATGGCAGTAGTGGCAGTAGTATTTGTAGTAGTAGCAGCAGTAGCAGTAGTTGTAGTAGTAGTAGTTACAGTGGTTATACTGGTTGTAGTGGTGGTGGCAGCATTTATACAGAGTTTTAGTTTGCAAGGGCCTTTAAATATGTCATTCCACTTGATCCTCTCTACAACTTTATGAGATGGGTGCTATTATAACCCCAATTTTACTGCTAATAAATTCCCACTAGTCTACTCCCTGCTTTTTTTCCCCTTATAGCTCATTCTAGGAAGTAAATTGGTGCTGCTTAGGTGTGGCTGAATTGCTGTCTAAGTCAAGGTCTAAATAGTCTGTCCTCGTTACCAACAATGGAGATGGCAACCTTTTTCACTCCAAACTCTTTATCAAATGCTATTCTATTCAGTACCACATATGTGGAGAGAACCTCTTAGAGCCTCAGAGCCTATGAGTCTGTAGATATTTAATCATTGTAACATATTAGCTGACATTTCTGTAGTGCTTTACAATTTACAAATGTTTTAACAAACATGATCTCATTTGATAATAATCCTTTCAATACTCATGTATTTGAAAATTTTCTGGTATTTGTTAAAGAACAAATAGTAGCAGGCAAAGTCACAGTATTACCTTAGACTGATTTCCAGGACTTTTTTTCTGGAAGGCCCAACTTGACTTAAAAAAAAAATACTAAAGGGCAATTACTCCAAATGGTTGATTTTGACAGTGAAAAATATGCACCTTTTAAAGTGACTGATCTGGGGGCAGCTAGGTGGCGCAGTGGTTAAAGCACCAGCCCTGGAGTCAGGAGGACATGAGTTGAAATTCGGCCTCAGACACTTGACACTTATTAGCTGTGTGACCCTGAGCAAATCTCTTAACTCTCATTGCTCCACCAAAAAAAAAGTGAGCGATCCATGATCTCATAGTTGTTTGCATGTGATTGCCCCCATTAGATTGAGAAAGTCTTTGAGAGCAGGGGCTGCCATTTGGGGTGGGGCATGGGACCTTTATTTGTATTCCCACTACTTAATATAATTATATATATATATATATATATATATAAAATGCCTGGCACATAGTAGGCACTTAATAAATGTTAGTTGACCAATTAACTGAGTGTTATTTGTTTACTTCTTCCTCTAGTGTACATTACAACCCCCTCCATGGCTTTTTGTTATACTTTGTAATTTTGATAGATGTCTTTCCATAAAATCTTCCATGGAGGATACATCCAGTCTACTGAACTTCTGATTTTTTTAGGATCTCAGGCTTTATCTAAGTAGCCCTTGAATCATTCACTATTTGATTGGTCCTGCATCCTTTTATGTCATATAGGACCTTTTTTATGTTATTTCTCACACAAATCTTTCTTGGTTTCACTTCCTTTTCACCTCTGAAACATTCATGTAAACTGTAATGTTCTAGTACCTTCTGCATTGTGCTACACACAATAGATTCACTGTATTGCTTTAAATTTTGTAAAATGCTTTACAAATATCTCATTTTATCCTCACAATAATCCCAAGAGGTGGGTGCTATTATTGTTATCCCTATTTTACAGATGAGGAAACTGAGGCAGACATAGGCTAAATGACTTGTCTTGGGGGTCACACAGCTAGAAAACATCTGAGGCTGGATTTGAATTCAAGCCTTCTTGATGCCAGGCTTAGCTTTCTATGCACTGCTCCAACCAGTCTTGTTTGCTAGACTAAATGATATATTGAAAATGAAAATTTAACTGTGGACCTAATGAGAAATTTTATATACTCGGACAATATTCATTCCTCTAAAATAAATCACAGGCAATAGTTTTAGATCTGAAAGGTGACAGCCTTCTAGAGCTATCCTCAAATTTCCAGATATTAAAGAAGTATTCTAAATTAGAAGTTAGAAGTTCAACATTCAATCTTGCCTCTCTCTTAGTACCTGTGTAACCTTACGTGTAAGTCACTGAACTACTGTGGGCCTTAGTTTCTTCATCTGTAAAATGGGGGTAGGGGTCGTTTCTTTTATTTATTTTATTTTTAATATATGAAGTAAAGCAGGCATTTCCATAACATAGCAAAATAAAAATATTGGAAATCCTAAAAATCAAAGGTAAGATTTAATAAAATTGAGTGTAAAAAACCAATGAATTAATAAGTGAAAAACCAATAAAATAGATAAACCATTGATTATTTTTGATAAAAAAGAGAAGAAAACCACATCACTAGTATTAAAAATGAAAAAGCTGAACATTCCACAAATGAGGATGAAATTAAACTAAAAATCCCCAATTAAAATGAGTTTGTTGAATCCAGTGGTCTCAGTTCCCTTCCAAATCTAATAGAATATGAACTCTAGTGGTATAGAAGCAAAATTTATAAAATGAAATTAAGATTGCGGGCAGCTATGTAGCACAGAAGATAAAGCACCAGTCCTTGATTCAGGAGGACCTGAGTTCAAATCTGACCTTAGACACTTGACATTTAGTAGCTGTGTGACCCTGGGCAAGTCACTTAACCCTCACTGCCTTGCAAAAAAAAAAAGAAAAGAAAAGAAAAGAAAAATGAAATTAATATTGACACATGATATTGCTACTGTGGTCATATACTCAAGTCATTTTGTGTCCAAGTAGGCTTAACAAAAACTTATGGAGATTTTTAGATATAAATACCACCATATCTGATAGCAAAAGATAAGAAGAAGACAACATGGTACAGTGGAAAGAACCTTGGCTTTGGAATTAGAGGCCTGGTGTTCCCATCCTAAGTTGGATGCTTATTACTCATGTAACTTTGGGGAAGTCATTTTATCTTCCTTGTCCTCAACTTCCTCATATGAAAAATGAGAATATTTGACAGGATGGTGTTTGAGGGCCTTTCTGGCCTGAGATCATTGTTCCTCTAAATACCATCTAAGGTGTTCCTATACCACCAACCTTGAGGGAGGTCTTTGGGAATCTGCAATTTTACACCTATTGACTAAGCTTGTCAATGAAGTGTAGTATGAGTTAGAGACTTTGCTATAAAAAATTATATGATTGAACTTTTCTTTCACTACTAGGGTGGAGTGGTAGGGCAAAGGAAAGTATTCACAGCACCTGTAATCACTGACCTATATAACTGTACTCCCCAAGAGAAAAATAGTTATGCCTTGGATTCAAGAGAAATTGAGAAGGTGTTAAGTTAACTTGAGAAGTACAGAAGAGTCGGCAACCCTTCTCTATGCTCAAGACATTTTTAGGAACTTTACTTTCCTCTTCTAATCACAGAATAGCAAGGGATATACCCATTGTAAACAGTGTTAAGAGGATGCCATTCTTTCTGCATACAGATTTTACTTGTTTCATAGACCCTCCCTTTTACATTTCTTCCAAGCAATACGTAGAACTCTATATTTTTTCATTCCTGGGAAATTCTCTGAAACTGTAAGTATGGGAATAGAAACTCTCATTCCTTTGACCATTCCCCCAGTTGAATTCAGTAGTGACAATCTTTTCTTAGTGCTCCTTTCTCTGAATGATCTCATTAGGGTTCTGGTAGGTTTCCCAAATCACAAGATGCTTCTTTGGGGGCATATTGCAATGTGACAGAATTGCCAAAGAGGCTAGATCCTTATTCCGTAAACTCACTTTGAAAAGTGTTTGTGGATCTCTTCATTCTACCTTGAAATACCAATCTTAGCACCATAATTGAATTTAGTTTGATTAGTTTCTCTAAGTTACCTCTATTGCCACTGCCATCATCATCAACAACACCTTTGAGGAAGTGCCCACTACATGCATAACATACTGAATTCATTAATAAAGGATGTAAACATAGACATTTTGTTTCTAGAATTAGAGATTCCTTACATAGCTTTGGAAATCAAGACAATTATGTTGATGCACATCATGTATACTTTTAAGATGAATATCCAAGTCTCTAAAAATTTTCCCTAAAAAGTCATCTCTGAGGATTAATAAGGTTTGAAATTTTCCCCATCTTTGTCTTCTTCCTCATCTTTGAATGCTCTTTCATGTCAGTCTCCCAATTCCCTCTCCTTCTGAAGACAAGGAGACATAGATCTCCTTTATATATAACTTGGTCTAACCTAAATGTTTTTCCATTCTTTCCTGTAATGCCATTTCTTTTTCCTCTATAAGCATATGAGAGAACTTCAATCGTTAGGATACCAGTATGTAGATTCTATTGCCTGTTTTATGGAAAAAAAAAACACATGTAAAATGATGTTTTTTTTTTGCAAATCTTTTCTACTTTTCTTCATTTCATCGTCTTCTTTCAATTTATGTCCTCTAATACATGGGGGACAACTTTACCTTAGCTTGATAGTTTACCCAAGTTTTCTTTAAAACTGGCTTTACCCAGTCACATATATCCTTATCTATTTAGATGCTGTATATCCTCAGTAGGAATACAAGCCTCTTAAAACTAGAGTCTACTTTTTCTTCTTGTTTTTGTCTCTGTATGAGTTGGTATGGTACCTTTCATACATTGTAGACACCTAATAAATACTTGTTTGAATTTGAGCTGTCCAGAGTGCTCCTTCTGGCCTTTGGGTAGGTGTTAAGATAGGGTAAAATATGGAAAGAGGATATGTAGTATATTTTGATTGTAGAAGGAAAATAGGCAGATCAGAAGGAAATGATAAGTGAAGTAGAGGTGATGGTGGGATAGGAACTAGGAGCTCTCAAATGATATTGGATCAAAAAAGCAGATGGAATTTTAAAGAGTGGCTTTTTTTTCCATGTGCATGTCAGCACATGAATACTATAATAAAGTACATGATGCTCCTCACAATGCTGACTTTCGCTTAAGATATATAAAGGCATTGTCACTTCCTACAAAACTTCAGTAAAGTTAAGGGATATTTCCCTTTAGATCAATATTCTTTTTTTTTTTTTACTTCTCTTTCCTCTAAAGATCTCTTAGCTTGTAGAAAGGCACAATATGATGAATATGAAAATACTTCTTGTGCTTTTCTTCTAGGTTTTGGTTGCCTAACCTATGTGCTGTATGTATAGTCCAATGAAAATTGTTCTACATTTATGTAGATAAGGAAGAGAGAAATCTGTGGGGGGAGAAATCAATCAAACCTTAAAACAAATACATTCTATTTTAGACAAATATTGAAACTGTCCAAAATTCCTTCTGTAGTTTCATATAAAAGATGCTATTCTTACTCCCACCCCTATATACTGATTGGGTATTAAACTTGAGTTTGTTTATAATCAATAAACTATGTTGTAATTCTTCCAAAGTAAAGTCTACTTTGATCAACCTTAACCAAACCCTTTGGAATGTTTACTCTGGCCACAGGCATGGTGTACAAAATCTCTTCCCCTCTTCCTTGAATGATTGGACCATCATAAACTCAGTGAATGAATCATATGATTAAATTGAAAGAGGTTTGTTGATCTTTACCACAGGAAGAATTTCTTTTTCTTCTATAGATTTATGGTATAGAATCCAAAGTATTAAAATATTAAGTATGTAATTTTCTTGTGAAAAGACATTTTATGTGATATTGTTTTGTTGTGTAATATAATAAGCTGCAACAACCAACACTGGCACTGCGGGGTAAACATTTTGAACTGAATTCATTATCTTTTATTTTTAGATTTATGATGAAGTATTATTACAATTGAAAGTATTATAGTTACTTTCACATGAGTTAAAACTCAGCTGTAACAATTCATTGAGTAAATATTATGATGGTAGTCAACTTTCAGGTTGGAAGGTGTTAATTATTCACCTCATAATGCACGCATAAAAAAAGATTTACCAACAGTCTCCTAGGAGTACAAAGGCATATTGTCTCTTGGGCATATTTTAACAAACATGCCTTCTCCTGCCTGCCCCAGTACAGATTTATTACACGTTCTCTTCTGAGACACTCTGAGTACAGATAGACACTCATGCAAGATTGGACCTTTCTCTGTTTGTTAAGAGAATGATGTACATTCTTCTTAAGTTTAATGGGGATTAGAGGGATTGTTTAATTGATTTCATTAGATTAAGGGCAATTAGGTTAAGCAATTGTAGGGAATGTGGGTATGCACTAATATGAATGAGAATATATATAAATGTTTCTTTATAAAAGAGTCCATTAAAAAAAGAACATTGCATTTTGCTCTTACAATAATTTGAAACTTACTTAAGCAAAAGTATGATTTTGTTTAAGAAAAAAATTCCTAAGGCTAAATTTCTTGTCCAGTAATGGTAGTAGAAAGACTCCATAACATTCCATTCATATACTATAGAGTCAAAGAAAGGGTTGATTTTTTTTCTACCATCTATAGCAATGGAAAACTAGAAGTCTGATTTTAAAAATTTAATCATTCAGTACCCAATACTCAACCTTTGGCCACATGGATTGCTAGAAATGATTTTATAAGGTTTTAAAAAATTCTTTTACTTTTTCATTTTCCAATTAATGAGAATTTCAGAATCTTTCTTTATTCTCTTTTCATTACTTTCAAATTGACCTATTCTTGCTTCTTAACTACTATAGCTAGTTCCAAATTCTGCAGCTGAAATATTTTTATTTTTAATCTATTAAATCTATGCCAAATTCCTTAAGACACTTTTTTTCTCTTTATTCTATTGAGATTTTGACTTTGAACCTTTATAATTATCAGGTTCTCTTTAATCAGGGAATGAAACTATTAGGATTTTAGGGACTTCATAGATTGCTTAGTCCAAACATCATTTACAGATTTATAAATCTATATCCAAAGAGGTGACATAACTTAATGAAGGCAATGTAGCTCATTAGTAGCTGAGCCATGTTAACTTACCCTAGTCCCCTGATTTTTCCCCAGACCTCTATGCTTTCTCATTTCATCTCTTTGATATTAAATTTATTTACCTTATTTTAAAACTACTCTTAAAATTTGCCTGGGAACGGGAGTCAGAGATTCTTTTTTGACTGATTTCCCAAAATTTCCACTCGATCTTTTTATTTTGCTTTTTTGTTTTATTTTATTTCTTCTTGTTACTTTTTTTCTTATTCCTTTAGATTTAAACTTTTCTCCTTCAATTTCTTCTCTCCACCTCATTATGGATCTCTTTTTCTTTTCTTTTCTTTTCTTTCTTTCTTTCTTTCTTTCTTTCTTTCTTTCTTTCTTTCTTTCTTTCTTTCTTTCTTTCTTTCTTTCTTTTTGCAGGGCAGTGAGGGTTAAGTCCAGGGTCACATGGGTAGTAAGTGTCTCAGGTTAGATTTGAACTCAGGTTCTCCTGAATCCATGGCCAGTGCTTTATCCAACTGCACCACCTAGCTGCCCCTCACTATGGATCTCAGCTTGTGATTTCTCTCCTCTAATTTCCCCCCTCCATTTTCTTTTTGTAAACTTTGAGTTTCTAATTATTTAAAATTCCTTACCGCAGATATCCCTTTGGCCCTTCTCAGCCCCCTTCTCTGAGTTACTTTGTCAGATGCTTGTATTTGTTAGCTTCTCTGATCATTCAATTTTTTGCATGGGTGGGATGCTCATGCTGAACCACATCTTCCAGAGGAATTAAGACCTTAGGCTTAATGCATGAGTTGAAATGTGATTCCTTTAGTCCTGTTCAGAGACTTTGTCCTTATACCTTATAACTCCCTGTTCACTGCAAGCTCTCTAAGAACAGGCAATGTGTGGTTTTGCATCTTTGTAGCTTTAGAATTTTGCCCAGTTTTTTTTTTTTGCACAAATTTGACATTTAATAAAACATTTGTTGAATTAAACTGACCTCAACTGAATTGCTAGTGAAAAACTTGGTGGTCTGCAATTAGGAACACAGAGACTAAAAGCAAAAGAACCCTATGTTGCAGAAAGATTTGTGCCACTCCTTGCTGGGGTAGTATTTTAGTGAGTGAAAAAAGAATATAAAGGGAAAAAATCTACAGTATTGTAGGACAGATTGGATGTGTGGAGTGAATAGTTGAAATGAGTAGAGGAATACTCCAAATGAAATCCTCTGAGATCTATTAAGTGGATTTACAAATTCCTTTTACCAGCCTTGTGGCTTCTTAATGCTCTTATTCTGATATGTAAAGTGAATTCCACATTCTGACCTCAGAAGCTAGCCTGTCATTTGCTCTCCAAACTTTTTTTCCCATGCAATGCAATCCTCTTCCCTTCTCCCACCTTAAAGCACATGACCCTTCTTATTACTATGGCAAAGTGAATGTAGGCATTGATCTGAGAGATTATAAGAGTTAGAGAAGTTGTAGTACAGGTTTGTAACTTCTTTTAATTTGCTAATCTTCCATGCATAGCACAAGATTTCCAGCATTACCTAGAGATTGAGCCCAAGGGCCAGGGGCAGGGCCTCAATTTTAGTTTGCTAGTGATAGTCACACTGTGCTTAAATCTAGGTCCCTACTCTGGACAATACGCTGTTTTTTCAATTTAAGTTTCAATAACAGTAGCAAAATATTAAACAGGGAGAAAGAACATGGATAAAAAAATGATTATTGCAAGCAAATCTTTTCCAGTGGAAAAAAAATGTTTTAACATTTGTGATAAAAAAGAAAAAGCCTGACATTCTCCTCAGAAACAGAGGCAAAGACAAACTGTACATAGTATGTTAATTTGATGTGAAATGTTTGTTTTCTGATGATGTGATTATTAATGAGTGGGGAACAAAAAAAAGGATAATGATTTTGGTGCAAATGATTGCATTAATGTTTAGAAATGTAATAAGCACGACACTTCACTCCAATACAATTTTTAATAGATTTTTGTTTACTCTGATGATTAACTGGTAATTCATTCGCATTAGGTTAACTGTTTTAAAGTAGGCCTCAGAAATAATAATCAGTTTGTTTCTTAAAGGGACTTTAGAAGAAAGCAGAAATCCATTTTTTGTAATAGCCTCCCATTGAGAATTATAAAGAATTTCAGAAATATGAGAAGTATCTTTCTCATCAGAACCATTAAGGACCTTTCAAATAATAAACTTCACAAAAATGGATGAAGCAAAATTTTACATTATAAGACACCAACAGATGTGGAAAAATATACATGGGATTGATATTTAACTGAGCAAACATCGAACCATTCTGCAAAGAAATACTTAACAACAAAGGAGTTCAATTTATTGTTATTGTTGTTGTGTCTGGATCTTTGTGACCCCCTCTCTTCCCCCCACCCCTGCCCCCCGACCATTGCATGTCTAACTTAATTCCTTTAAGTATTGATTGATTTGATCTTCTTGTTGTCCAAGGAACTCACCAGCACCCCAGTTCGCGAGTGTCAGTTCTGCAGCACTCAGCTTTTCTCTTAGTCCAACTTTCATAACCATACATTCTCACTGGAAAAAAAAAACATAGCTTTGACTTTACAGATGTTTGTCATTAAAGTGATGTCTCTGCTTTTAGTATGCTGTCCAGATTTGCCATAGCTTTCCTTCCAAGGAGTAAGTGTCTTTTTAACTTAGGTGTTAACTAAAACTTTGGGAGGAATGAGTTGAGATTGAGTATTTCCATTGAGAAGTCCACATACCAGTTTAATGATAATTCACCTTTCTGTATCAATCAATCAAGCAACAAACCTTTATCAAATGCCCATTATATGGCATGGAACTGTGCCAGGAGCCAGAGATACAAATACAATAACTGATACAAACTCTACTTTCAGTCAGATTGAATTCTATATAGAGGGAAAAGCAAAGACAACTATTATATACAAAATAATGAGAGTAAATACTAATGAATACAAATGAATTAAATTTGAGTAGTTTGAAAGGAAGGGTCCCAGGAATTCAGAAGATGAGTAAAGACTTTTTACAGAAGGTGGTACAGGGTCACACAGTTAGTAAAATGTCTGAGACCAGATTTAAAGTCACAAAGATGAGTCTTTCTGCCTCTTGGCCCAACACTCTATTCACTGCTCCACCTGGCTGCCTTTAGAAAGGTTTGTTTAGAGTGGTATATGACTTTGCTTTCTTCTCATAGTGCAGATAATCAGTTGATGATTGCTTGAGCTCTTAATTATTTTGCCATTTATTACAGTGATACTATCCACATGCCACATCTGCATTCATGCTTCTGGTGTAGATGTCTGGAGTTCCCTCATCAGACTACTGCATGTTCTCCAAGATGAGATTGAAACATTAGTTGACATGCCTTGTGATCTTTTGTTGTTTTTTTTTTTAATTTTACAGGTCAGTGGGGGGGGGGGGGGGGTTAGTGACTTGCCCAGGGTCACAGAACACAGCTAGTAAGTGTCAAGTGTCTGAGGCCGGATTTGAACTCAGATCAGCCTGATCCAGGGCCAGTGCTTTATGCCACTGCGCCAACCTATCTGCCCCCCATGCCTTGTTTTCAATCAATCAATCAGCAAGTATTTATTGAGTTCTCACCTTGAGTGTTCCACATGTTATTAGTATCCACCAGAAATTAAGAAGAAAAAACACACAAAAGAATGTAAGCTATAAGTTTCGCTCTCAAGAAGGTTATTAATATATTTGGGGAGAAAGGACTAATAATTCTAACTGCTAATTGTATGAGATCTTTCTCACAACAAACTCGAGGGGTAGGAAGTACAATATTATTTTTTTTTAGTGAAGCAATTGGGGTTAAGTGCCTTGCCCAGGGTCACACAGCTAGTAAGTGTGTGTTAAGTGTCTGAGGCTGGATTTGAACTCAGGTACTCCTGACTCCGGGCCGGTTGCTCTATCCACTGCGCCACCTAGCTGCCCCATCACTCTATTTAAAAATGAGGAAACTGAGGTTTAAAATGAGACATAAAACAATCAAGGTGATAAATTAACAGAAGTAATGCAGTTAATAAACAAATAATTCAGAGAATGGGTGTCTTGTAAGATTTTCTACTTGGGAGTGATACCTCAATATCTACTTTAATTTTATAAATGAGGGAAAATGAGAAACAGATCATAAGTAACTTTCTTGAGTTAATAACCATAATACTAATATCCATAATTATTATGATAACAACATTCGCCATAAAAATTCAAGATCAATGCTTTTAATAGTCATTTTTTTACCTCCAAACTTAATGGAGTGAAAATATCTCAAAGGAGAGAGACCTAACACAAACCAAAATTATATGGAGCAGATGCAATGCATATCATCCTTATTGTCTTATCTGCACTGGAGTCATTCCAAAGACACCTGGAATAAGCTTAACAAATGTGAACTCGTTGTGTTCTAATATTTTTATTCAATTATAAAAAACCCACCCCAATCTTTATATCTATTTGCATAATAGTCACTAACCAGTAAGTAATTAATAAAACAACAATAGAGAATAGTGATTTGTCCCTCAACCATTTTTTTCCATCTTAACTCTAATGATTATAAGAACAAAAATAATCACTGACAGTATATATAGTGCTTTTAAAATTTGCAAAGTTCTTTAGTTATGCAATTATGAAGTAGTAAAATTAGGATTCAAATTCATTCCCTTGTCTTAAATATGATGATTGTTCTACTTGCCATGCATGGACATAGTACTGGAAAATACTTCATGGAGAAAACAGAACTTGATATGATTTGTGAAGAGTAGCTAGAATTTGGATAGAAGGAGGGAAGGAATGAGAACAATTCCAGAGAAGCATCAGCAATGATGTGGAAAACTGATGGAATGATATGACATGTTGTAGGAGGAGTAATCCAGCTCCCACTGGGGGAATTTTCTGAGACTCAGTTTCCTCATTTGAAAAATGAGAGATTGAAATTGTTGGTAAGATACCACCTCAGCTCTAAGAACTGGTAATACGTGAAGAATAAGCATAATATGAGAGGAAGTTAAAATGACAGCCTGATAGGAAGACAGTGGATATTAGGAAGTAGTGATAGATTAAGTTGGATAGGAAAAATAGAAACTGGAAAGGTATGGAGCCCCTTCAGATCCATGAAGAAGAGCTGGGATTTCACGTAGCAGGTAATATAGAGCCATTATAAATTCTTGATTAGTGAAGTAAAATAATAAAAGCATTCTTTTGAATTTTGTTATAAAATAGCATAAAATTGGAATATAGTTTCAAAATTTTAATGAGGTATTTTAATAGTGATTATTAAAAATTTTTGGTGTGTTTTATATATATATATATATATATTTTTTTTTGGTGGGGCTATAGGGGTTAAGTTACTTGCCCAGGGTCACACAGCTAGTAAGTGTCAAGTGTCTGAGGCTGGATTTGAACTCAGGTCCTCCTGAATCCAGGGCTGGTGCTTTATCCACTGTGCCACCTAGCTGCCACCTGTGTGTTATATTTTAATATAATTATAATAAATTTGATAATGGTAACATTTACTTCATATGCTTGTGTATATAGAATATATGTGGATAGAATATGTACATATCATTATAATAATTTTAATAATGGCAACTTTTCTTTGACATGTTTATATGTGTTTGTATATATATGCAAATCAGATTAAGTTCTATTTAGAGACAAGGGACATGAGTTTGAATCCTAGTTCTACTATGTATAATTTTAAATTCTAAATGTGGATTCTAATCTGTCCCCCCAGTTTTGGGGGGACCTCATCTACCACATTCCATTATCTTGACACATTCCCCCCTTTGTTTCTTCAAGGAATAGGGCGTTCCTTGATGAAACACACCCTATGCTAACAAACAAAATGTAAATAACAATATAGGAAAAGAAGAAAGAGGAAATTTTGTTCAGAGGGGCAGTCCCTCATGAACCAGCGCTTTGACACTGCCTGCAGAGGGAGGGCCTCTGCAGAGAATACATTTTACAAATGGTATATATAATAATAGAAGAGAAAAAGAAAAACAACGATACAAAACTGTTCATTTAAAGTCTTTGAGATCTTGTCTTCTTGAAGTGGTGGGATGTCATCAGGAAAACTGGACTCTGGCCTGGACTCTGGTTGTCTCACTTCTTTAGCTGTTGAACTGCTGGATTTTCAATAATTCTTTGCATAGCATTGTCAATGATCAAATTAAACAGTGGGAGTTCTTCACAATATAACTGATACTCCAACTTGATATGTATATATATATATGTATGTATATATATGTGTGTGTGTGTGTGTGTGTATATATATATATATATATATATATCATATTACATTCCCCTTTGAGGATTTATACCCATATAATGCAGAGTTGAGGCAGTTATACAATCTATAACACTTCTTACCACCATGTCTCTGGATCAAGAGGCCAAATTTAGTAATTTCATATGTGTACATAGGTATGTGTGTTAATCTATCTATCTATCTATCTATCTATCTATCTATCTATCTATATACATACACACACACACACACACACACATACAAACACATATCAAAGAAAAGTTGCTATTACTTTAAAAAATGATCATTGTTTTAGAAACGCACCTACAAAATGATCACTAACATTCAGCAATGGGAGGCTGCCAATCAGGGAAAAAAAATGAAAAATCTGACTTCATTATATGAAAAGGAAAACATGATAGGACTGAAAATAATGGATTATGTTTAGGCATAGAAATAGTGTTCAGGAGAGCTTTTCTGCATGATCCCACAAAGAATCACTTTTGATTAAGGAATAGTGGTGTAGAAGCTGGAGTAAAAGTATTGTGTTTGGAATCAGAGAACCTTGGTTCAAATTGTGGTTCTAACACCAAATTAATAGCAGTGTGAATTTGGGTCACTCATTTCTCTTCTCCGTGCCTCAGTCTCCTCATAGGTTAAGTAAGGACGTTGCTGTAGAAGACCTCTAAGTTCCTTTTAAACTCTAAATCTTTCAGAGCATTGTAGAGTTAGGCAGCCAAAAGTATTGCAATGCATCTCTCAAAGAAAACTCTATGCCTAGATAAAACAAAGTTGAAAAAGTTTTGTAATATAGCTGTGATAGTAATGACAGGTGCCAAAAGAAGCTTCTCCTAAAGACAAAGGTTATATGATACAGTTCAGCAAAACTACCAATTAGAATTAGTAATGAATTAAATGAGTTTGGATTTTTCTTTTTTCTTCTCTTTCTCCTTTCTTTCTTTCTTTCTTTCTTTCTTTCTTTCTTTCTTTCTTTCTTTCTTTCTTTCTTTTCTTTCTCTTTCTTTCCTTCCTTCTTGGCCAAACAGTTGGCCCAAGCCTGGGACAACTAAAAAACTGTCAATTAATTTATTACATATAATCAACCTACAATTTGAAGCATCGGTATTCAAGAATTCGAGCAAGCCATTGAGATTTTAGGTCACTTGAATTTGGGGTGCCTTGGAGTGTGTTTCGTACCTTTAGTGTTTGTAAGGTAGGCATGCAGTGTGTGTGTGTGTGTGTGTGTGTGTGTGTGTGTGTGTGTGTGTGTGTGTGGTCTGAGTTTTTGTGAACGTGATCTGCATTTAATCTGGGGAAATTAATTCCCTAAGCTGCTGGCAGGCAGCATGTACTTGTTAATTATTCAGGTGGATGACAAATGCAGAGCAGAGGTTCTCGCAAAGACAAAGTTTGTATGATGCATGTTTAGTAACTGATAGGCATGACATTCGGAGGTGTCTTATTCAGTGCTAATCCTAATAAGCTGCCTGATGAGATGAACGCCTATCCTCCTGTCCTTTTATACAGAGAAAAACAGAGATTTGAAAGAACTTCATTATGGCAATAAATCCCATACTTTCTGTTATTTCTGGTGAAAAGATACCTTGTCCAGATGAATAACAACCAAAAAAAAAAGAAATTAAGAAAGAAAGAATAAAAGAAAGAAAGAGAAATCCACTTTGCTTGCCAGGAGAATATTGAATATTAAAGCCAAGAGAACACCATATCCCCAGATTGCTACTGCTTGCCTCTGCTATGAAGGTTCATTTTAGCTTAACTTTGTTTTCTCTATATACATCAAAAAGAGAACTTCAGATTAAATTAATGATGGGCCATGATAATGCCATACTCATCTGTGAGTCTCTAAGAAGCTAGGGAACACTTTCAGTCTTCCTGTTTTGAACAACTTCTCATGTCTTCTTGAGATTTGCAAAAGCATAAACCGTTTGCCTCAGGAGGAATGAAAAAGATTATTTTCTAGGAAAACTGAAAGTACTGTTTTTATACTATGTCTGTGCTATTCAGTGATGCACATGTTATTTTTAGGCATTTCCTCTACTCTTTTATTCCTTTTCTAGAATTTACAATACAGCATATCAAGAACTGGCTAGCTCAAGTAAATTCACTAAAAAACATTTTTGTCCATCTATAGGGAAGTTCTCTGCTATTGTGGATAGTGTTGAATTTAGAGTTAAGAAGACTTCGGCTCATATCCTGCCTCATCTACTTCCTAGCCTGGTGACCTCTCTCTTAGTCATAGTTTTCCTTATCTCTGTAAAGGGGGTAATACACCTATCACATTAGATTGTCGTGAAGGTCAAATCAGATAACATGTGTAAAAAACTTTTCAAAACTCAAAGCACTCATGAGTGCTAGATATCATGAGTTCAAATTCAGCCTCAGACTCTTACTAGCTGTGTGATCCTGGGCAAGTCACTTAACCCTGTCTGCCTCAATTTCCTCATCTATAAAATGAGCTGGAGAAGGAAATGGCAAACCACTCCAGTATCTTTGCCAAAAAAAACCCCCCAAAAAACCCCAAAAACCAACAACTAAATAGGGTCACAGAGAGTCAGATATGACTGAAATGACTCAACAACAATAACAAAAACAAAAATCATCACTGTTGTTATGAATTTCTCATTGGCCATGTCCTATTCTGACTTTCCAAATATCCTTTTCCTTTGTTTGATCTTTGTCTACATGATGGTCAAATAATAGGTCAACTGAGTCAATTAACTTTCTTATAGTCATTTCAATGAAAATTAAATAAATTAGTCAAATCATGGCTTACCTCAGGCACCACTTACTCCATGGATTTTTGTCCTAATACCCCAGCTGAAAGTGATTTCTCTCTCCTCAAATTTTCCTCATTCCGGTTATTTGTTCCTATCATGTATTGCCTTAAAAATATACCAATTTGTGTTTACATTTATGTATAACGTCACTACCAGATTGTAAATTCCTTGAGATTAGGCCCACTTTTCATTGTTGCATCCTTAGTACTTAGAACTATTTTTTTTTTGTAGGTGGGTAGATCCATTCTTGTCAAATTTTAGGATGTCAAAAAAAGACCAAACATAATATAATGGAAACATCCTGCTAGGTGACCTGGGTTCTATCCTGTCACTGCCATTAAGTAGTTCTGTCATTTTTAGGAAAATCACATGACTCTTCCAGGCCTCAGTTTCCTCATCTATAAAAAAGAGAAAAGAAAAGAAAAGAAAAGAAAAGAAAAAAAACAAAGAGGTCAGATTATTGGATCTCTAAGGTCCATTCCCACTTATTTAAAAAAATCTCTGCATCCATGATGAAGTAAAAATCACAATGGGCCATCTGGATCTCTGAATATAGCTTTTTCATTTGTACTCCTGAATAGACATTGGTCTGGCATTTAGTAATTGGCCGTTAGGCTTAAAGCAGCTCATAGTTTTAGTACTCTGTGTTTTAGATTAAATGTTTGTGTTTAGCATAGAATATAGAGAGTTCATTTCAGAATCGTGGGTATGAGAATGGGCTGTCTGCTATGAGGTTCCTGTGAGTCATTATGAAGATTAACTGAGATAGTTGAAGTAAATCACTTTGTCAACTTTAAAGGCTTCTATTAATACTAGTTATGGTTATGCTTATTTAATACATTTTGTTTAACTGATTCAAGTCAGAAGAACTAGGATTGCATGTTGTAATGGAAAGAACGATGGATTTGGAGGCAGAGAACTTGAGTTGGAATAGTGACTTTGCTACTTAACTTGCTGTGTTTTCTTCAGTAAATCACTCACTTATCTGTCTATTTCACCTGTAAAATGAAGAGAATGAACTAGATGATCTCTGGAGTCCTTTTTGGCTTCAGATCTATGGTCTTATGATGCTAGGCTGTGATAACTTCCTAGCAATGTGACTATAGGCAAGTCATCACATCCACAAGTGGACGAGACCTCAGAGACCATCTAACTTCCTTTCTTTCCAAATGACAAAAATTGAGAGGTCCAGAAAAGCAAAGTGACCTTTTGAAGGATGTACCATTAGAAAGTGTCTGAGATGGAATTTGATACCAAGTTCCTTGACACAGGAGCCAGATTTTTTTTTTGGGGGGGTGGTGGTATAGCATATATGTGTAAGGGGGTGAGGGGATATGTATATACATGATATTCCAAAGGTTTTAGTGCACTTTTGTGCTTTCATCCAGTTTCTTTTTTTTTCTTTTTCTTTTTTTTTTTTGGTGAGGCAATTGGGGTTAAGTGACTTGCCCAGGGTCATACAGCTAGTAAGTGTTAAGTGTCTGAGGCCGGATTTGAACTCAGGTACTCCTGAATCCAGGGCCAGTGCTCTATCCACTGTACCACCTAGCTGCCCCCTCACGCTTCTCTGCAAATTTTATTTTTCTAATCTGAAAAATTGAGATAATAATACGTGACTTGCCTCAGAGGGTTATTGTTAGCAAAATGCTTTTAAAACCTTAAAGATGGGAAGTACCTAATTTGGACTTGGAAACTGGTGTTTAAAAATCTTATAGTGAAAATAATAATAATAATAATAATGATGCTAATAATGCGGACAAAAACAAACAGCACACTTATTCCTACCTAAGCTTCTAGAAATGTTTTTTTTTTTTTTAAAGAGAATTCAGTTTAAAGAAATATGATGTTTCCCTAACTTAATCTTTTCACTTCAACAATTAAATGTTTTGTTTCGGGGGCATTCAGTCAGGTACACTTAAACATTTTGAGGCAAATATGGGTGGCCTCAGAGGTTAAGGAACTGGCAAAAAGCCATTTATTTATGGTTTCCTAAATGAGAGGTATATTCAGTGCTGTCCAGTGATCTTAGTGCTGGCTCTAAGCAATCTCTCTTCTCAGGGTTAGAGGATGGGTAATTTAATTTACAAGCTACCTCAGTCCTGGGCCTCTCCAGATTAGAGGCTTTTAATCATCCTGAATTGTGGCTAATAATGGGAAGGTAGTTTTTCGATGCTGAATGTTCACTTCAGCTGAGACCACCAGACTCATTTTCCTGGAATTTAAGAGGCAGGTGAAGTTGCAATATATGGGAAAGGGCTTTTGTTTGACCCACTAATTGATTGGGCCTCTTCCTTTTTTCTTTTGAAAATTGTTGTGTATGGTGATTCTACTATTAAGACTTAATTTCCCCTAGCAGGGAAATGCATTACGTACTATGCAGGTAATTGTTATCTACTATCATTTCATAAGATCCTTGATATATAATGATATGTCTGGCTCTTTTTATCATCAAAGGAATGTTGTTTCTGAACATCTCAGATATCAGCAGTTCAGTTTTTACATCAAGGAGTGGGAAATAATTTGGGGGTATCCAATTTCTATTGTTCAACATTTATTTATTAATGGAGATAATTTTGTATAGAGCTAATTGAAGTATTTTAAAAATAGTAAAAGCCACCAACTTGATTTAATTAAAGAAAAGAGTAGGCTGATGTATAATCTATATCAGATTGCTTTCTGTCTTGGGGAGAGGGTAGGGAAGGGAGGGAGGGAGAAAAATTTGGAACTCAAAATCTTATAAAAACAAATGTTGAAAACTATCTTTACATGTAACTGGAAAATACCAAATTCTTTTATGATAAAAAAGAAAAGGGTAGTCTGAATCATGAAAAGTGAATTATTTTATTCCATGAATTAAAAAATAAAACAAAAAAGCAGCGATGATCATATACATATAGAATTATATCAATATATAACATGTAAGGTTTATGTGTATATATACATGCATATGAATATATATATATATATATATATATATATATATATATATAGAGAGAGAGAGAGAGAGAGAGAGAGAGAGAGAGGGAGGGAGAGAGAGAATAGGGAAAAGAAAAGACAATCATATGGCATTGTGTAGTTGATACAAATCTGGAAGACCTGGGTTCAAGTTTTACTTCTGATATATACTGGCTATGTGACCCTGATCAAATCTTTTAACTTCTTAATACCCCAGACAGCTCTCAAATACATAGCAGCCACTTGTTTATCTCTATTGGTCAACGGAAGTTCTTCCAGGCATATCTGTCACTAGTGAAATCACTGGTCTAGAAAAAATTATCAATCAATCTATCTATCTGTTGTTTATCTATCATCTATCTATCCAACAGGTTCTTAAACTTTTTGAGGTAGAACCCAGTGTTAATGAGGTGAAACCCATAAATTCTTTCTCAGAATATTGTATTCAAATATGTAAAATGAAATGCATAGGCTTACAAAGGAAACCAATTATATTGAGATTGTCATCAAACATATGTTAAAACAAACAAACAAGGCCATAGACTCCAGGTTAAGAACTCCTGATCTGCCTATCTATCTATCTATCTATCTATCTATCTATCTATCTATCTATCTATCTATCTATCTATCCATCTATCTATCTATCTATCTATGCATCTATCTGTGCAAATACGTTCTGTGTGTGTGTGTGTAAGGGGCTGAGGGGCTATGTGTATACATGATATTCTAAAGGTTTTAGTGCACTTTTGTGCTTTCACCCAGTTTCTTTTTTTTTTCTTTTTCTTTTTTTTTTTTTTGGTGAGGCAATTGGGGTTAAGTGACTTGCCCAGGGTCACACAGCTAGTAAGTGTTTGAGGCCGGATTTGAACTCAGGTACTCCTGAATCCAGGGCCAGTGCTCTATCCACTGCACCACCTAGCTGCCCCCTCACCCAGTTTCTTAAATTAAATTAACAGTAGCACTATTTTCTTACCTACTAGAAACAAAACTTTAATTAATGATAATACTAAAGTACAGCGCTTAGCATACTTTCATTGTTTATTAAATGCACATGTGAGGTAGGTACTATTATGAGTCCCATTTTACACTTGAGGAAACTGAGGGCATAAAGTGGTTAAGTCACTTGTCCAGGATCACACAGCTAGTAAATGTCTAAGGCTAGATTTGAACTCGTGTTTCTGACTCCAGGTCCACCAGTCTATCCACTAAGCCACTTAGCTGCCTCTTGTGAGGTAAATAGTCTACACATTATTATTCCTATTTTACGAATGAGGAGGATGAGATGACTCTGGGATGACTAAGAGAGGTTAGGTGATTGGTCATATTCCTATATCTGGAATATTCAGTTCTTGGTGTCACATTTTAGGGAGGGCACTGACAAGCTGTACACAGTTCCAGACAAAGGAGGCCAGGATAACGAAAGAAGTAGAGGTCAGGCTTTAACAGTGATGGGTTCAAGGAAATTGCTGTATTTAACAGGAAGAAGAGAACATTTAGGAGAGAAAGGATCATTGTCTTCACCTTTTTCAAGGACTAGTATGTGAAAGAGAAATAAGATTGGTTTCATGTTGTTCCAGAAGACAGTCTAGGAGCAATGAATAGATGTTTCAGGAAGGTAGATTATATTCAGCATAAGCAAAACTTCATAACCATTTGATCTGCCCAAAAGTACAATGGGCCACATTGGGAAGTGGCGTGTTCCTCTCTGCTAGATAGCTTCCAGGAGAGACTAGATAAATGATTGTTAGAGTGTTGTGGAGGAGATTCAAGTTCTGTAAACCAAAACTTATGTCACTAAAGTGTTTATTTTCATGAATGAAAAAAAACACACCACTAAAGCAGAGGAGGATTCATATGAGAGGATAAGGGACAAAAGTAGGGCCATAATCACCACCACAGTGTGAACAGGGATGAGTGTTGAGAGGACCACACATTCAAGAAAAGAGGACTTTGAAATTTAGAAGCCTATATTAGGGTTTTGAGAAGGCTTTCAGTCATTTTATTGATAATTTCTCAATTAATCAATCAAGCATTGATTACCTAGTCTGTGACAGAAACTGGGAACACAAAGAGAAAATGAATAGGCCCTGCCCTCAAGGAACTTACATTCAACAAAAGAGACAGCATATGTATGTAGATATCCAGAAAGCTAGGGAGATTACATTGATAGAGATATATGTGTGTATGTATGTATTTGTGTATGCATATGTATGCATATACACATATATACTACATGTACAAAATACATATTTGTACACATATATTTATGCATACTCACAAGATAAATACAAGGTAATTTGTATTGGGGGAATCACAATGGTAGCTGATGGGGACAATAGAAAAATCCTTATTTGGAAGACAGAAGATGAGCTAAGCTTTGAAAGAAAATCCAGATACCAAAAGTCAGAGATATATGTTTCAGTTGGAAGAAACACCATGTTCAAAAGACAAGGAGATGGGAGATAGAGTATCTTCTGTGAGGGACAGCAAATAGGCCAATTTGGCAAGACCACAAGGTGCCTGAAGGTGCATGTTTAATCAGGCTAGAAAGGTAGGTTGGAGCCAGGTTGTGCAGGGCTTTGAATTCCAAGGAGAGGAATTTGTCTTTGATCCTTGAGGTAGGAAGCAGCCACTGGCATTTATTTAGCAGAAGAGTGACAGGGTCAAACCCACGCTTTAGCAAAATCATTTGGGCAACTGTGCAAAGGATGGATTGGGGAGGGAAGGAACTTGGGCCTTGATTGACTTTAGCTGGTAAATACAAAAATGGAGAAAGTAGGTGATAATTGTTTTTTGGGGGCCACTCATTAGTGGCTAAAGATGTCTTCTTACTTGGACGATGTAAGATAAGTTTCAAGGGAACTCAGATTTTAAGCTCCTTTGGATCTATGATCTAATCCTTCTGTTTTGGTAGCCACAAAAGAAAACCTGCTCATGCTGTGTAGCTTTTCTTAGAATTTTTTTCTTTTGTGTGTTGTTTGTTTTCATTCTATTTCTTTTTTCTTTTCTTCTTCAAGTATTATTGAGGAAGTACAGGAGAAGTTTTTTATTCAATGCCTCTGAGTAAATTTATCCTATATCTCTGCTCTGTTGCTCACCTGAGTAAGGGTGAATCCCATTGTTCCTGGAGCCACGCTTTCTTAGGTAACAGACAGAAGGAGTAAAGCTGTGTGAGTTGTGTGTGTGTGTGTGTGTGTGTGAGTGTGAGACAGAAAGAGTGCAAGCATAAGTTCCCTTTGATAAAGTCAAATTCTAAGGTAGATACCAACTCCTGCAATTTTATGTTAAAATATTGAATCTTATTCCTATCATCCCTTCTATTCAGTTAGATACAGAAATAGGTAGTTAGCTATATAGAGATGATAGATAGATAGATAGATAGATAGATAGATAGATAGATAGATAGATAGATAGATAGATAGATAGATAGATGGATAGATGGATAGATGGATGGATAGATAGATAGGTGATAGAAGGAGGGAGGGAGGAAGAAGGGAGGGAAAGAAAGAAGGTTTATACATCTATGTCTTTAAACTAGCATTTATATAAACGTTACAAATGAAAGAAAAAAAGAAGGAAGGAAGATATAGAAAGATGGATAGCTGAAGCTAGTACATAGAGCACCATGCCTAGAGGCAGAAAGACTTGTGAGTTCAAAACTGGGATCAGACACTTATTAGATGTGTGGCCTTGGACAAGTCAATTAACTTTTGTTTGATTTAGTGTTCCCCTTTTCTGTAAAATGGAGGTAATAATAGTACTTACCTTCCAGGGTTGTTGTGAGAATCAAATGAGATAATTGTACACAATTGTGCACAATTCTTGGCACACAGTAAGCATTATATAAATATTAGCTATCACTTACTATGTACCAAACACTATGCTAAGTACTATGGATATACATATATGAAAACAGAGTCCTTGTCTTCAAAGATATTCTGATGGGGGAAGATGATAAGTTAAAGGGGACCTGGAAAGGGAGAGGAGTATGCAAACAGGAGTGTGATGCAGAGATGACTGTGAAATGACAAGTGGTCCTGGTTCTGAGGAATCATCCATCAGAACTGGGTGACTCAGGACCTAGATTTCAGGATTTTTATGCAGAATGGGACTGAGGGACAGGGAGGAAATTGAAGATAATGACTGAAGTGTTGACAATTTGCTGAGGAGATGTCTGGAAAAGACCTGTTTCCAGCTAAGATAAGATGACAGTTCACCTATCAGAGCAAATTGAAAGAGGATGTTGTTTGAGGTTGGGGTGGGGAGGATGAGAATGATGGCCTAAGTCTAGGAAACACAATGAGGATATAGATGGAGGTGGAGTCAGCTATAAGAGATAGAGCTCAAACCCAGGAACTCATACCCACCATAGTTTGCTAGTCTTGGAATGCTTCCTTAGCAGACAGAGGATAAAGAAGGTATGCCTGAAGGTTGTCTTGAGGTTGGGCCTATCATGAAACTCTGGCTACTTGTGTTATTTTCATGTTCCAGGCTTATCATAAGGTTACCCTCTGACACAAGTGGGGATTGGGTACCAACTTGTACTTGTAACCACCATGCCAGATCCTGAGCTTGCTTTGTAAAGCCCAGGAATCTGATCCATTCTCCCCAGAGGCTGAAAACCTTTAAGTAACACTCTTCTCCATTGTTTCAGCCCACTGACCTATGGCAACCCAGGTCCAGCCATCTTGTATGGGAATTAGGTTGGGAATACTGGGTTAAGATATAGACGTTACAATGAAGTGAGAGTAATGCTTAATAGAGTCCATGCCATTCAGAAACTGAACATTCCTAAATGACTGTGAATTGCTTTTCTGTTATTCTATAATATTATGGCGACTCGTTAGATGACAGCATCATATCCTTTTGCCTTGATGATATGGCACCTCACATGCCAAGAGGAAGCTATAAAATCTTCACTTTATAGGTCTCAGGTGGAAAGGTGGTATGTTCAGGTTTAAGATTTCTTTGGGCTTGAAGTGATCCTACCTGCCCATCTTTGGTTCACTTGAAATGTACTAAAATTGTAAAGAATACATGATTCCTTCTATTCTTTGTGTGTTTGTGTATGACTTTGGTGATGTATAATATGAATTTTGCAGCATTCAGCCCAAATTGGCATGAACTGATACATGATTAGAATGTAATTTTCTCCATGGAACAAGCAAAAATGGAGTCATGTGTTAAAAAGAACTACTCTTTAGAATTTCTTTAATTAGGAATTTGCTTCTGCAAGACCCATCCGAACACCTAAGCTAGATCTTTGTCATCTGAGGAGGGGAAGATGCAGATATACAGGCACAAGTACTACTGAAATAAGTAGAATGTTTATGGCAAATACAAGCAGGGAACCAGTATGATATGGGAGAAAGAGTATTTATTTGGAAGCAGGAGACTTAGGTTCAAATGCCAGCTCTGTTAATTACTATCTTTTAGGACCTTGGGTAAGTTACTTAACTAACCTTACTGAGCTTTGATTTTCTCTTCTATAAAATGAGGGAACTGGACTAGATGACTTCAATTCCCTGTCCTCCCTCCCCCCCCCCCCCAATCTGGCTCTAAAACCTATGATAAGAGTTGTAAAAGTCATTGTCATTACAGAACTGTTTATCTTATTATCAACACAGTTTAATCTTTTTTGTTTGGGGGATGAATTTCCATGGGGGGTGGGGTGTCCCAGTATATAAATTTCTGTTACTAGATAAGAAGGACTGGTTTGCCTCCAACTACAACAATTTAACAAGAGACACAAAGGCGGGGCAGTTCAATGGACTATCACAATACTCAAAACAGACTCACACAACCTTGTCTTAAATATATGTAGCAAGTTATTGGGAAGCTTTATCCCATAACATCCATATAATTTCAGAATCAGACTCAGACTCAGAATCAGAAGGGACCTTGAACGTATGAACTATGAGATATCAGATGTAAGTTTGAAGCAAGGACGTCATGAGAACTAAAGGAAGGATATTGTAAAAGCCTTCCCACAGCTATAGGGTCCCATGCCATGGTCTACAGTGAGGAATGGAACTTCCAAATTGTATTAGACATCCTCAGTGATTTCTCAAGTCCCACCTGTTTCTTTTTCTTTTCATGAGCCAACATCAGATGGTAACCTTTTCTGTGTATGTATATGCATACATATATATACTATATAAACATATATGTACTATATATGTAGATGCTATATATGCATGTTATGTTCATATAGGACAAATGTGTGCACATATACATGTACATGTGTATACATCATATACAAATATGCCTGTAATACATAAGAACACTGTTGAAAATAACTCTAAATCTTTCCCTTTTCATTCAGTTATAGCTCTCTGTTTCAACATCTAAATGTTGTTAATATATTTTGATGTGAACTTTTTGCATTCAGAGCAAATAGAGGAACAAAATAAAGCCTGAGGTCAGAAGAGAATGACAGTGGCTCTCTTGCCTCTGTTAAGATGCTGTCGAATGCCAGCTGGCCAAACACAAGTACATTGGATTTTTGTTTCCGAGATTAAACAGCGCATAGCCATAAGCGGCATTAAGTTCATTAGACAGAATTGCTACATGACATAGCTAATATGGTGACGGAAATAAGCTCTTCAGTGCCTCAATTCTAGAGGCACCAATTTTAACCAATTTAGCAGACGATTGAGTCTTTTCTGCACATGGGACAGATTTTTTTTTTTAATGGCGTCAGTTTCCTGGTGCAGTTTATTTCTGTCTGTCTAATTAAGATTCAGATTATAAAAGCACAGAAATTTATTTACTGAGCATGCCAGCATAAATACTGGGTGTTATGTCTACTGATGGTATTTAGGTAAGATTTCATTAACCAACCTAGGAAAGTCATTTATGTATTTAGAGGTGCAAATACAACACTAGAAATCTTATGTATTTCTGTTGGGGGAGGGGAGGGTGGAAGACATCATTATTTGTAGTAATCTATAGCTTCATGTGGCAGACATCAAAGTTAAAATCAGATTTGAAAATCTATCAGTTCTTGAGTGCCAGCATTGTGCTTCAAAGCCTGAAATGAGATATGCAAATTGAGTTAATGCCACACTTTATAAAATGCAGAAATGTGAATCTTGAGTAAGTGAGCATTTTTAGTGCAAGGGTTAAACCTAAGAACAGTCTTTTAAACTTAGCTATTCAAGATATTAAATGCAGATTGAATAGTAAATATATAAACACTTACTAATTCATTAAATTTAGTCACCACTTTTCTCCCAAGGAGTTTCAATTTATAATGAATTCTCCAAAGAGCTTAAGAAAGGGGTTGGTGATGTTATCCCCATTTTGCAGATGAGAAATTGAATAAGAAAGAATTTATGACACAGTACATCAACAATCATAATACATCTTATGGTACTTTACAGCATACTTTCACAGGCATTATCTCAGTGAATCCTCACAATAACCCTGAGGGATAGATAGACATAGCTGATATATTATCCTCACTTTATCAGTGAGGAAACTGAGATTCATAGTAGCTAAGTGACTTGCCAGATATCACAAGGAGTGGGACAGGATCCATCCCTTCCTACCTCCCCTAGGATCATGCTCCAGCAATCACCTCTCTCTCTCTCTCTCTCTCTCTCTCTCTCTCTCTCTCTCTCTCTCCCCTTCAGCTTTACCTACTACTCATCTTCAATCAAAGACACTGGCTCATTTCCATTTATCTAAGAATATTCAGGCTTTCCCCACCCATTTTCATTCCCCTGGCCATTTAATCCCATCCAGATACTATTCCAAATCTCTTCATGGACAAACTTCTTGGAAAAGTTTTTAAATCCAATATTCTCACTGTTTTCTCTTCCTGCTGTTCTACTAAAGCTATTCTCTCAGTTAATAGTGATGACCTCTTAATTGAAAAATCCAATGGACTTTGTTCCATTCTCATTCTCCTTAATTTCTTTGTAGTTTTTGACATTATTGATCAGCTCAACAGTGTTTCAGTCATTTTGAATACTTTCCGTCTCTCCTAGCTTCAAAGGGCATTTATTTTAACCCAGTCTCTAAACACTCCTTGTGTCTCCTTGGTGACTCATCATTTTACTCACCATTTCATCATTTTGCAAAGTTTGGTTCATGAACTTTTTTCTAGTCTCTATACATTCTTTCTCAGCAATCTTACTCGTTTTTGTAACTGCCACCGTCACCACCTTTTTATAAGTGACTTCTATATCAATATCTCCAGATCTGACTTTTCTGTTGAGCTCCAAAATTCCATCTATTACCTATCTTTAATTTGATGTTTCACTGGATCCTTAAACACTCTATGTCCAATACCACATCTCCCCTTTCTCCCCAAGTCTTGCCTCACACCTGCTCTTTCTGACTTCACTTTTTCTGTAAGTCGAATCACTATACATATATTCTGTTAGCTTATTAAATATGACTCTCCCTTTTTCTTCCCCTAATTTATTAAATCAGTTGTCAAATCCTAGAGCTTCTATATTTCAGTATTTCCCCATCCCTTCTTTTTCTCTATTTCCCTCACAGTAAGCCCAGCACAGACCCTCATGGGCCTGGACTGAAACATACCCCCCAAATAGATCTTCTTGCCACCATCTCTGTCTCACCCTCTATGTGGATATAGTAGGCATTCCATTAATATTTTAAATTAAATAGAATTTAACCAAGCCAAAACTTAAGTATATTGATTCCATGACAAATTTCTTTCTACCATATCACATTGTATCTCTAATACAAGCAAAACTAAAACTCAAGATTTGCTGACTAACAAACTAAGGGACTACTTATTCTTTTACGGGTTTATTAAGCACAATCTTAGTTTTCCAGTTATTACCACCACCACTACTATTACTCCTTTCAAAACAGCATGGTGTAATTGAAAGAGTGCAGGACTAGAGTCCTGGATTTTAAGTCTAAATCTGTCATTAACTAGCTGTATAATACAAATATAGGGAATATAGACAGGACACAGGCATCTATAGACAGAGGATTTTCCATATGTGAACCTGGACCCAAGTAAGGTTATTTCTAATGCTTTGTGTTCCAGACAGTTCAACAAGAAAACATTCATATATCAAAAGGAATTTTCACCAAAAATGAATGCATGTATGTGAGTGGTATTGCATATATGTGTATAAACTCCCACACATATCATCTATAGGGTGTCTGTATGTGTATATGGTATATCAATAGGATATATATCTATAGGATACACACACAGCCGATAGATTATGGAATAGCAGCATCCCTGGGTACCTGCATGTGCACTTAGAGTATTTATCTTGGATTTCCTTTCCAAAAAGGCACAGCACACATTTCTCCCCAACTCAACCTCAGTCCTTTGTTGGATCTGTATGAAAATAATTGTGAAGGGCCCCGGTCATGTTAAAATGAGACAGGGCAATCAATCTGTCTTACTTCCTCATATCTTTATTAGATTAATTTTTTTAAAGCTAGGTTTTAGTTTTCATTTGAGGAGCAAGGTCTTGATCAATGCTTCTCTAAACTACAAAGGATGTTCGATATGTATGTCTCCATTATTGACATGGCATCAATGGCTGTAACTTACAGCCTGTCTAATAACTCACAGCTAATGAACATTAGCTGTTGCCAAGTCCTGTAATTTATCTGGATATTATCTAGTATTGTCTGAGTCATTATAGCAAGGGGGCAGTTTTTGCTGTGCTATGGCAATCCGTGTAATTTATTTTAGGGAAGCAGAAAGACCCGTCTTTTTAACCTTTACTCTGTCAAATTAAATGATAAAAATGGGTCATCTTTTGAAATTGTGGTGCAATTGGTTCAAGTCACCAAATACTTTAAGGTATTTTGGGGACCACTAACTTAATTTGTATTCTAGGTCCTGACCCATGGAATCTCTTTCAATATGCAGTGCACATTCAACCACTTTTAAAAGCCCCTCCCCCATTTTTGTCTCTCTCTGTCTCTCTGTGTCTCTTTCTCTCTCTGTCTCTCTGTGTCTCTTTCTCTATCATCCCCTTTCCCTTCTCTCACACAATCCCACTCTGCATACACATGCACACACATACTGTATATGTATATGTGAATACATTAATGTATATAAATGGCTGACATTTCTTTTTCCTAATTATTCAAGACTGGTAGTCTTGACTTCTCCATTCCAGACACAGATGAACTTTAATGCTTTGTGATATGAACACTTGGTGCAATTTTTATTTCTGGCTCACTGTGGAGCTCTCCGAGGCAGTGGCCCAGGTTGTGTTCTGGGCCCATCTGAGATCCTTGATCCTTGTAGGGACCTATATAGCATTGGTTGCCACTTATAAGACTCACAGGTATCATATCATACTTCCCTCAATACATGCTACTCACCTTTTGGCACAAAATCTTTTCCTCTTTGCATCTGTAAACCTGCCCATTTACCTACAGGCTTGCCTTTGATTTTGGAAATTCCCTATGTAAAGTGGGGGCGGGGCTCTCAAACCCCATTCTCCCTTTTTTGTACATTGTACAAAGTTCGTCTTCATTTTGTCATTTTTGTCCCTGATAACACAAATCAAGGCTCAGTTTCTCTGTAGGCTTGAGGTCAAGCTTCTTCTATCTTATCCCAAGAAACATTATTCCTATTTAAATGTTCTGTGGGATTTGGAGAGACATCAATCTTAGTCTAGCAATTAGAAGCAGCTCCAATACTTTCTAGCTGCATGACCCTGAGTAATTTACTTACTCTGCTAGAGCTTCAGTTTCCTCATAGGCATTATGACGAAAGACTACTTACCAATCAATCAATAAACAAGTGCCTCCTATGTAAGGAATTCACTTAGTTAACAGTAATGTGCTATGTAATGGTTATTATTATTGTTGAGTTCAAAGATTGAGTTTTAGAAGGTAAGAGAAATATGCTAGGTTTATCTGGGTTTTCTGTTAGATTACCTTCTCCTGTTTCTTTTCCTAACTGCTTGACTACTCCTCAGCCTTCTTTGCTGGTCCATTATCTATATCATACTGACTACCTGTAGATGTTCCCCAAGACTCTGTATCGGGTTGCCTTTTTTTTCTTCTCTCTCTACATTCTTTCTCTTGGTAATGTCGTTAGCTTCTAGAGATTTAATGATCACCTTGCTATGCACTGATTCCTGTCACTACATATACAGTTTCTGTTACTTGACTGACCTCCAGTCCTTCATTACCCATTACCTATTGGAAATTTCAAACTGGATGTATTTCCAGATTTCTATAGTTATTGTTCCTCATTCCTAGAATGCACTCTCTCTTCCTTACTGCTTCCTAGTGTTTCTCACTTTCTTCAAATCCCATCTCAAGCACTACCTTCTCTAAGGAAAATCTTTCCTGATCTCCCCAAGTGCTGCTACCCTCTCTCCCTTACTACCTCATGTTCAACAGTTACCTGTTAACTTGTCAGTCACTGGCCCTTGCCCCATGATCTAGATATGAGCAGTTGCAAGTCTGTGTCACCTTTTAGATTTGTCTAATGCTCTGTCTTACTCAAAGAGCACTTTCCCCTAGTATAGCCATGAGGAAGATCTCCCATTAAGTTTGGTGCCAGAGTCGATACAAAGACACTTTGTGTCAATCACTCAGTCCATCAGCAAGCCCTTATTATGTGTACCAAGCACTGTGCTATTCTGTGGAGAAACCAAGTCAGAAAGTAAAATAATCCTTGTTCCCAAGGGACTGACATTCTTTCAAGGACATGATATGTGTACAACAGACATCTAGAAGAATATAGAGAATGAACATAAATAGAATAAATATGACATGATTATGAGGTAGTTAGAGAGGAAAGGTTCCACTAATTGGTTTGGGAGAAGAATCGGGAAATTCTTTCAATAGTTATGTTGGTAGTAGTAGTAGTATATGGGTTTCCAAACAAACACCCAATCCCAAGCTCTAGGCATTAGACTACATGGCATTTCTATTCTGCCATGCAGTGAAGACAATGAACAAATATCTTCTAGTGATATATTTGAAAATCTCTGTGAATATTTTTAATGTAATTTTGTTTGTTCTTATGCAGTACAGGTGCCAGTAGTGGGTCAGGGGCATAATTGGCTATCACTTCCCTTATGAGTTTCATAAGCAGATGTACATGACAGCTTTTGAGTTGCCTCTGGGTCTGTCAAAGACTAAGTCTGTTGATGGGCTTTCTCTGTTGCCTACCTATAAAAAGTTACAGATTTAACCATGCTTCCTTCTGAGATAACAATGCACTGGTGAATTCCCTTTGGAACTCTAGGCAGGCAAACTTTTGTGTCCTTGAGTGCTACTTCAATGTCAAGGGGACTGAAAAGCCAGGTCTGAAAAATCAGGGTAGACTGGGAATTATTCCTTAATAGGGTGGGCAGTTTTTAGTTTATTATATGAAAACTGGCAGAAGTGAGAAGAGGATTGTTAGAGTTGAGGACAGTGTTTTTCAAACTTTTTGGTCCCAGGACTTCTTTACACTTTTTTTTGGTGAGGCAATTGGGGTTAAGTGACTTACCCAGGGTCACCCAGCTAGTAAGTATTAAGTGTCTGAGGCTGGATTTGAACTCCTGAATCCTCCTGAACCCAGGGCCAGTGCTCTATCCACTGCACCATCTAGCTGCCCCTCTTCTTTACACTCTTAAAAATTGTTGAAGATCCTCCTTCTATACATTGACTTCTATCCATTGATATTTACTGTATTAGAAATTAAAATGTTGGGTATCCACCTCCCATCATGTTTTGAGATCCATTGACTTGGCAAATTGGTTTCAAATTTTAATTTTTAAGTTTCCAGCAACAAGTATTTTTTTCCATGACTGAACCTCCTTTGATTGCTTCGTTGTCCAGTTGTTTCAATGATGTATGACTCTTAGTGACCCCATTTGGGGTTTTCTTGGCAAATATACTGGAGTAGTTTGCCATTTCCTTCTCCAGCTCATTTTATAGATGAAAAACTGAGGCAAGCAGGGTTAAGGGACTTGCCATGGGTCACACAGTTAGTAAATGTCTGAGGCCACATTTGGACTCAAAGAGATGAATGTGCTCCAGGTGCAACTTTATCCACTGTGCCACCTTGCTGCCCTCTTTGATTGCTAGGGATATACTAAGTGAAGGAGACTTCCAAGATGGTACAGAACACTAATAGCAGTTCCAGTCAGATATGGGCACAGAAGATATACCAGGTCCTCAAAGGGAAGTATAATTATTCCAGAACATTCAAATGATTAAAAAAATTAATTCTCAGTGATATCCTACAATTTACACCCTGCCCACATCTGCTTCCCAGACTCTACTGTTCCTATCAAACAAAGCAGGCTTCTTTGTGCAATTGGTTCTCCACTGCTAAGAATTTAGTGTTGGGGCAGCTAGGTGGCACAGTGGATAGAGCACCAGCCCTGGAGTCAGGAGTACCTGAGTTCAAATCTGGCCTCAGACACTTAACATTTACTAGCTGTGTGACCCTGGGCAAGTCACTTAACCCCAATTGCCTCACTTAAAAAAATAAAAAGAATTTAGTGTCTTCCTTTGTTGATTATTCTAATTTATCCTATATGTTGCTTAGTCATACAAACAGAGTTGTGTTTACATGTTGTCTCTCCCAACAGACTGTGATCTCCTTTGCAGCAGGTATAGTATTTTGCCTTTTTTTGTATCCCAGCACTTAGCACAATACCCAGCACATAGTAGGTACTTAATAAATGTTTGGTGACAAACCAACTAGAAATCACCACAAACAATCTTGTTCTATCTAGAAAAGCAAAATAAAAGCAAAAGCACAACTTAAAAAAATCAGAATCTACAAATGACATGAAGAGCCTGTTTATTGTGGCATCATGTGTGTGTTTTAAGGACATTTAGCCCAACATTATAACTGCATCAAATCTATCACCAAAATATTGAATTACAAAACATAGCCTCAGAATTTTCTTTTAAGAAGCAAGTGCAACCAAAATCCACTGTGACAAATCAATATCAGAAATACAGCTAAGATTATAAGGACAAATAAAATGTTGTTTTTGACTGGTTTGCTTATATTGAAACTATATTATTTTATGTGAAGTATGTGTAATAGAGCATTAGATTTGAAAACTCTGTGTGGAATATCATTTCTGACAGCCTTTTTTAGGGTCACTAAAATTCCAATAATTCAGTACAGAATTGAAGTCGATTCCAGAGAAAAAATTTAATATAGTCCGCTTGCCTGCCAGCTTCAACATAGTTCTGGAGCATTGAAATGGTGTGACACATTGAAATATAAAGTGCATTTGTCATATCTATTGGTGTAGTATTTTATGTGATCGCATCTAACAAAGATCAAGTTAGAAGAAAACTTGCACTGGGCTTTGTTCACAGGGCTCAGTTTTGTTTTCTTTACCACCTAGATTTGATCCATTAGAAAACCCAGAACACAATTCCTAGTAATACTATAGAAATATATTCACCTGAAAATAACATGCAGATGGAACTAATAGAAGATAGACTAAAGTCTCAATATGACACATCTTCAAGGAACATGCCAGGAATCCACAAAAAGGACTTCTTCTAGGATGTCTGGTAATTAATGAAGTTATCCAACAAGCCTTTATTAAATGCCCATGTTGTATAAGACACTTAGCTAAGTGTTGGGGTGACAAAGAAGAAATGAAAAAGTGTTAACTGTCCTCAAAATGCTGGGGATGCTCTCTAAGGTGTGTTTGAGTTGTGCTGAATTACCCACTAAAGCAAGTCATGTTAGACCACGACTTCAATGTAATTGTTTTCCTTTAACTCATTCCAGCTCTTGTAGCTTAATTATTGGAGCATGTTTTGTAATAGTGCAATAATATATTCTTGATAATACATCCAGCTTTTTTCTATTTGTGAGTGAGTCTAGGGTGGAATGGAAGTAGTGATTCACTTTTAAATGTCTTTCTGGGCTAAGGTCTAACTGTGTCCAGGAGAGTTGAGTTGGTATTCTTCAGTGATACCAATTATAAAAATACCTATTTTTTCATTATTGCATTTATGTAGCCACAGTCACATGAAAATGAGATTCTACCTGTGAATGCCTTGAAGATTTCATGAAAAGCACAACTCAAACACTAAAGAAATGGAAAATCTGCCGTTTAAAATGTCTTTTGTCCTTATTTGATGAAAAAGGTGCTCGATACTTTGGGGTTCTTCATTTATATAATTTTCTTTGTTGTTATTAATAGCTCGAAGTCTCAGAAATCATCTAGGTTGGGTTTACCTTTTATAATAATCAATTAAAATGTGAAAAGTTCAACCAACAGAATATTTTCTCTCCCCAGTGTTGAACAGCCTATTTGATCAATTTTTCCACTAAAGTGGAACCCCCCCCACCCCAACTGACAATTGGATCAATGTTATTAGTTATTTAGACATAGGATTTCAGCTGGATCCTTCTGATTTTGGCTAAATTGGACAGGTGTGTCTAGACATTGGGCTAGATATACCAGCAGGTCAAGGGAGCCCCTTGCTTCCCCTTAGGAGCAGTAAAGAACCTGCTAGGCATGCTGATGAGTATTGTGTCATCATATCACAGATGAGGAAACTGACACAGAAAAGCTCTTTGACATTGTTGAGGTCACTGAGTTTGTTGGTGATGTTAAGAAACAGACCTGAAATGTGGTTCAGTTGATGTCTGGTCTAGAATTTTGCCCTTTGAAGACAATACCACATTTTGGATGAAAGTCATAGTCTGTTCCTGGCCTAGTGATGATTGCTTTTCCTGTTAACATCAGCTCCGTGAAGAACAAATACTAGATTTGGATTCAGAAAAGACCTGGATTCATGTCTATTCTCTGATACCAGCTCTGTGTCCATGAGCAAATCACATATTTCCTTGACTGTTAAATAGGGATAACAACAGCTATGGCACCTCCTTCACATGGTTGTTGTAAGGATCAAATGGGATAATGTATGTAAAATGCTTATATAAATGCTACTTTAAACACATGGGTGTATAAATCTTCTTTGTTTAGGTGTCTAGAATTACCTCACATTCTCAAATGATATAGTTACAGCATTTACAAGATGGAGAATAGCCATTACGTCTTAGGGGCCAATAATAGCTCTAAAGATAGAGTGAGGATTTGATGGTGTATTTAGGAAAAAGAAACCCATTTCCCATTCCAGACCCAGTGTTAATTGATCTATGGCAGAAGTATAAACAAAACCCCAGAAGACCGTGTATTTGTGACATACCCAGTTTTACTAAAGTTGAAAGTAAATGTGAACATTGTATCTACATATATTAAAGAAAATCACATTTCTTCCCCCACCTAAAAAAAAAAAAGTACAACATATCAGGTTTCATCCCAAGGTTTATGTTAAGTTGTACATGTCCTTTAAAAAAATAAAAAGGCAACTTTATAACAGCCACAAAACTACAAATAAAAAAAAAAAACTTTTTGGTTATGCATATGCTTGTTGTTTCAATAAGATCAACAAAATGTTTAGGAGCACAAACAAATCCATTAATTAGTTATTGTATTCCGGGCAAAACATAGCAGGCATGTTGAAGAATGAATTGTTTATTTTTGGAGGGGCTGGGAATAAGGAACAATGAAACTTTCAAATAAAAGTAGTTGGACCTTTTTGCTGTGGATTTGAAAATAAGTCCAGAAGGCTGAGCTTAATATAACATGTGGCAGGTGGCCCGCATTTGCCTGGAGAATTCCTCCAGGGCAAGACAGCTCAGCAAACACATAAATCCTTTTTTCTCTGTTATCTAGTAGCACATTTAGTTGCCATGGGGATTTTATTTATGCAGCAGATCCTGAGCAGTTCAGTTTGTGCCTAAAGTTTAACTGTACAGCTGTTACCGTAAATGCTACACGGCAATATTTTCCAAACATGGTACCTTTGAACAAAAAGAACATTTTTTTTCCCGGGCATTGATTTGGTGTTTCATATTCTTGGCATCTTGGTGAAGTATTATAGCCCATCAGTAAAACTTCACAAGGTCCCTTGCAAGCAGTTGTTCCCTAGTACATTACCTAACCACTACGCTTGAAAAGAATTTGTTGAGGAAATAGTTTAAATACATTTCAGGCCAAGATGGTAATGCTAAGAATTGAAACAAGTAGTTTATAGAAAACCTGACTTTTGCAAAACCTGAAAAACAACCAATTTAAGCCTGTTTGACTGTTTGTTGTAGAGTGGCCTAATTGTTTAATGAAAAGCTTCTGAAAAATTTCAACCTTTTGGTTTTAGGATTCTTTCAACTTTTCTTTATTCTTCTCTTTTCCACATTTGTATGAATAAAGAAAAGTGGAGATCACTTTCTTGACAATATAGGGACAAGGAAGTTCCTTCAGCTCATGGCTAGGTTCTGATTTGGAATGCATTGCTTTTGTTTTGTCGTGATTTGTCCTACACTAGATAAATCACCAATATGTTTCCTTTGTGTGGAGCAGCATGGATTGGTCAATGAAAAAGAGAACTGGCGCTTTTAGACTGAGTGCATAAAATTACTTCGTACCATCTGTGGCCCAGCACATTAAGAAAATGACAAAAGGAAAACTCTAAATCCAGGTAGAGTTTCTTCCCAAGGAAGGAAGTAGAGCAGTTAAAACCATCCTATATAATATAAGTCTTCCCACATTAAATTTCCAACCCACAATGTTGACCTTTCCAGAGAATTGTAGAGACATTATCCCCACAGATGGTTTTACTCAATACTAAAAGTTATTAGAGCAAAATAGAAAACTTCTGATTATAAACAAAATGTTGGCATTCTATTTCATGTAAAATGTTCTTGGCAGTACCAGCCCCAACCAGTTTAGCGTGGAAACTGCCTTGATTGAGTGGCAGTTGTTGATCAAGGACCCTGGCTTGGACATGCGACTCTTAGTGCTTCCTTTTTTTCTAACATAAGAGCTTAGTTGAAAAACAAATCATACTCTGATTACTAAAATGAATTAAAGCTTTTAAGTGGCAATTACTGAGCTAGTGCTGGGACTCTGACTCCAGTGGGTTTTCTGGGGGTTCTATGAAGCCTTTCTTAAAGCAGTCCAGATACAAGAAGACAAATAACAAACAAAACTCACATTTCTTTATATTGTACTTTGAAGGATCACAAAGTACTTTCCTCAGGCTACTGATTGGGTAGGACAAGGATAAAAATTAGTCAAAGTTAGAAGGGGGAATGAAAATATATATATTTTTAAAAAGATAGACTATACCATTGAAATAATACAATCACAATCTATTAAAATAAGTTAGTGATAATGAAAAAAATGGGTAATGATTGGAATTAATGGCATCAAAAGAATAAGGGGACCACTTGGCATCTGTAACATCTGGATTCATTTGGCTTCTGACAGATACTGTATGACCCTGGGAAAACTGTTTACTCAGCACCCCCAGGTAACACTGTCCCTATAAGTTGTAGAAGGATTGTCAATTTCTATAGAGTGGGTTTTCATACAAGAAATCACAGGATAAATTTTATTCATAAGGAAACTGAGGCACAGAGAGATAAAGTGACTTCCTTAGAGAGGTCTCCTGATGGTAAACCCAGAATTCTTTGTGGTTTAACAATAGAAAAACTAAGTCAAACTCAAAACAAAACAAAAGACTTGACCTCCATTACAAATTATGTAGTAAAGGCTTTTCAGTTGGTGCTGAAGGGGAATTTAAAAAGAAGCATCTCTGCTTCCTTTGTGCGGAAACAAAAAACAGAAACAAAAAATGGGCGGTAGTTTTCAAACAAATAAGTTTCATCAAAATGCAGAATGTCAGTAGTGGATACAGAACGATTTTTCTGGATACTTGGTTATAATCTTACTGCCTATAAACTACAGAATCAGGGGAAAATCATGGTTAAGGTCATTATGAAAGCAACAGAATTGTTCCAAAAGGAACTCTATGACTCCCTAAAAGCCAGGCATATTAAATTCCTCTTCCTTCTACTCCACCTCTCTGTAATTCAGGCCTGTGGACACACACACACACACACACACACACACACACACACACACACACACACACACACACACACACACCTCCCCACCCCCACCCCTATTCTAAAGGGCACTTTTCTTCCTTTTCTAGCAATGAGGACTGCTAACAAACTGTGACTTCAAGGGAAATTAATCTAGTTTCCATCTGTCATAACCTTTATAAAGAAAAATAGCTTCTCGGTCTGAGAGGACCATGTCAGGACTACTGGAAATAGGCAGGGTAGTGGAAGGCCAGGCATAATAGAGGAGATGGAAAGGAAAAATGGTTGAATTGAGAATTGGTTAAAGCTTTGAAATGGCCTCCCTGCTTTTAGTTTCTCTTTTCTCCAATCCATTTTTCTGTCCAGCTGCCGAAACCATCTTCCAGAAACCTGATTATGTCAATCCTGTGCTCAAGAAACCTCAGTGACTCCCTATTGTCCCATGGGTTAACAGAGAAACTACTCAGCTTGGCATTTAAAGCCTTTCAGAGTTGGCCCTCCTGTCTCACTTTCAGAACTTAATGCCAATAATGTTCCTTATTAGAACCATGGCATATTTGCCACCCTTGCCTTTCCCTGAAGGCATCCCATGACCTGTCCGATGTGCTTTTGCACAGTCCTTTTCAGCATGTCTAGACTGCCCTCTCTCACCTATACCTTTAACAATATTGGCTTCTTTCTAGGTAAGAGAGAAATGGCACCTGCTATAAAGAAGCCTTTCCAGAGAGTGTTTGATTATCTATGTAAATGCTGTATCCTTCTAGATTACAAACTCCCTGAAGGCAGGCTCTCCTTTTTTTTGTCTTTGCATACTTAAGTGAATAGAGGATCTCATTCATATGTATATTCTCTACAAAGATGCAGAAAGGAAATATCAAACCCAACCATCCTGTTCAATTCTTGCCCATAAGTGCACCTAATGTGCTGGGAACCTTTTCTACCTTCTTATAATATCCAAGGAGAGTAATGGAACACTTGGGTTGTCTTCCTTGCCATATGACCAACCTCTCTTATTATTTTTTAAACATCTTCATGATATCCTCCACTACAGTTGTTGTTGTTTTTTAAATCCAAGGTCATTATTGTGTGTTGCATACTCCTTATACCTGCAGTGTGTCTCTCCATTGTTCTCTTTGGGATATTTTTATTTTTATTTTTCAGAAACCATAGTGTTCTATGTCTTGCAGCTATATGACCAGTAGGATATTGGTTTTCAAATGATGGGCCTCTGGTTCTGAGATTTGGGATCATTAAAAGAATTTCCCAATTTCCTTTTTCTCTCTCTCTTATTTTATCTTATTTTTCTCAATTACATGTAAAAATTTTTTAACATGTGTTTTTTTTTAATTTGAGTTCCAAACTCTCTTCTTCCTTTCCTTCTCTCTCCCTTCATTGAGAAGGCAATTTGTTTTAGATTACACATGTGAAGTCATGTAAAACAGTTTATTATGTTGCAAAAGAAAACACAAACACTAAGAAAAATAAAGTACAAAAAGTATGCTTCAATCTGCATTTAGACTCCATCAGTTCTTTCTCTGGAGGTAGATAGCATTTTTCATCATAAGTCCTTTTAACTCAGAAAGTAGAATCTTCCTGACTCCAGGCCTAGATACTCTGTCTATCCACTATACTATCCATCTGCTTTGTATTTAATAGGTGCTTAATTACTTGCTGACTGATTCTGAACTTGAGAGAGAATGATACATGGAAAGAGAATGAAAGGTGAAATTAGAAAATCAAGGATAAATATTAGACTGGGCCAAATCTAAAAGCCAGTAGTTGTGTTAGAAGAAGCATTTAATTACCACCATAAAGTTCTGCTGAGACTTAAGAACCCAATTGTATTTGTGAATGTCTAATTAAAGAGCTGATCATCAGAATAATATAAACATTATATAAATGTTCTGCAAATAACATAATTTATCTTTTGGTAGATTGAATTTTAGGAGATTCAAAGGAAATTGAAATGGTTTTATATAGGCATTATCACAAAGGGGCAAGGAGTATTTTGTTGAGACCTTTCTTTAAATAATATGGCAACCTGTGGTTTGCATTAAGCTACAAGTTGTTTTTCACTTCTGCAAATGTTAGAGTAGAAATAACACTGAGCTGTTAAGAACTGCATTTGAGCTTTCTCACCAGACACACTCTTGAACTGTTTCATCTTGTTTGCTTTATCCCTGCTGCTACAGTTGGAATTCATTGTGGTATTTCCAAGTTGCACGGCAGAAGCTTGAAATGGAAATGCTTTAGTGCTTTTCCACTAAAAAGTGGGAAAAATGAACTCACATGCAATCACTCTGCCCTAGAAAAGTCTGAATGTGTTGGTGGAACAACCAAGTGTAACTTATGAAATCAAATTAGTCTAAGACTATTTATTTGTGTTCAAGGAAGCCATATGACTAATAATCTAGCTTATCTATTACTCCCTGACATTCTGCCCTCCACATTTTGTTTGAGAATACAGATTCCTTCTTAGTCAAGTTATTTTAAAAAACCGTTTTATTGTTCAGTTGTTTTCAGTTGCGTTTCACTTTTTATGATCCCATTTGGGGTTTTCTTCATAAAGATATTGGAGTGGTTTGCTATTTCCCTCTCCAGCTCATTTTACAGATGTGGAAAGTGAGGCCAACAGGTTTAAGTGACTTTCCCAAGGTCACATAGCCAATAAGTGTCTGAGATCAGGTTTGAACTCAGGAAGATGAATCTTTCTGATTCCAGACTTGGCCCTCTATCCACTGCCCTACCTAGTAACCCAAATATACATTTAGTAAGCACTTACTATGTGCCTCCCATTATGCTAAGCACCTTCTTAGTAATCCATTCAGTAATAAAATTCTTTCTTGAAATGTTAGCTTGGGTACAGCTAAATGGCACAGTGGCCTGGATTCATGAGGACCTGAATTCAAATCTGACCTCAGACACTTGACACTTACTAGCTGTGTGAGCCTGGGCAAGTCACTTAGCTCTCATTGTCCCACCAAAAAAAAAAAAAAAAAAAAGTTCGTTTGTTTTTTTGCTTCCAAAGTTGAATACTCATTAATCCACAGGGCAATAGATTTTGAAGTCCTTATAGTCTGGAGTGACCTTTGAGCTGAAAACCACAGTTCTACTTCTAGTGACAGGATAGACTCCAAGTTCAGGCAAGTGATTAAATCATAGCATTTGTTTTCCTCAATGTAAAAGAGTGAATAGAAGAACACATAGTTGTGCTCATGATGCTAACCCAATATAGGCCCAATTCAAGAAACCTTGTCGAATTGAAATGAATTGAATTAATTTTTTAAAAGCCCAGATGAAAGCAAAAGGAGAAGGAAAAAGGAGACGTGGGATGAGATAGCTTCTGCAACAATTTTATGCAGTGACCAAGAAAAAAAAATGGTAGGCTACCAAAACCTGGTGGTGGGTCCTAGTGAGGGAAATCAGACAAATCTTCCTAAAACAACAGTTTTCTGCAGGGTTTACCTGTTCAAAATTTTTCAAAAACTGCTAATTTAAAGGGGACTACTTAGCCTTACATTCAAACTCTCCCACCAGCTGTTTACAACATGGAAATTGGGAAGGAATTATTTTCTTTCTCTGGAGTCTTCAGTTGGCATTGGAGATAGGGAGAAACCTTGGAATAGAGTGTTGGACTTGGAATTAGGAATCCTGAGTTCAAACCTTACCTCAGTCACTTTTTAGCGTATCACCCAGGGCAAGTCACTTGACCTTTTTCAGCATCAGTTCCCTCAAGTGCAAAATGGAGATTCCAATGGCATCTACTTCATAGAGTCCTTGTGAAAACCAAATGAGATAACCTATGTAAAGCACTTTGCAGAACTTAAAACTCTAGACAAATGCTCTTTTGAGTAGTATCATTAATTTAATGCAGCACTAATTCTCATCAAGGACATTACTCCCAACCAAACTCACCAGTTCAACCCAGTTACCTAACTCCTTATGACCCAGTTGTAAACATGGCTTCCTCTTCTTCAGAATTCACCATTGTTTTAGGAGTACAAGAATAGGACACTTCTTTTGATGCATGTTTTTTTTTTTTTCAGAAAGAGACACACAAGCACATACAGAAGACTGATGGAAAAAGGGACCAGAAAAGTTCAAGTTCTTGTAACAGTCTCTTAGTTATAGAATTACATAAATCTCCTCAAAAGCTTTTTTTTTCCTTACAAGTTGAAAAAAGTGACCAGTCAGATCACCAGCGCTGGGAACATTCCATTGCTGGTACATAGAATTTCAGGGTAACTACTTCTGGTACCAACAGTAGCTGGTAAGAAACAGGGATCAAGCTGGGTCATATGTGAGAAAGTACCTTTAGATTTTCCTGCCCTTTTGACTTTAACTCCCAGTACTCTATTGACTGCTGGGTTTGGCCCTGAGCCAGTAAGCTTAAAAAACTGATTAGAAATTGCTATAGACCCATGCTTCTGAAACCCTAGGGTATTTCCCTTTTGACATTTTGCAAGAAAGCCATGCCTCCAAGACCTTTCTACCCCTATACCAAAGGTATGCTTCAAGGAATGGCAGTCTACTCTACCCACAATACATGCTGCCTTAGAGTCTTTTCATGAACAAAAGCTTTCTCTTTTAAATGAATTTGTAAGCTGCTCGTGTGTGTGTGTGTGTGTGTGTGTATACATACTCATGTGTGTGTATATGTATGTGTATACATATACACATACATACACACATATATATGAGTATATATACAAATATCCATATTCTCAAGCAGCTTACAAATTCATTTATATATCGTTTTAATATATATTATATATATGTATTAAAAGATATATAATATACATATATTCCCTCTATAGGATGTACCCCATTTCCTTGCCCATATTAGCTCATAAATAATTATTTTTTTGATTGATTGCTTGAACATGACTGAAATGCAGATTCAGGCCCCTAAGAAGACTAATGAAATGATCTCCTACAAAGCAAATACAATTTGTTTTTTTTCCTTTTTGTATTCCCCACAGCCTAATACCGTGCACACAGTAGGCACTTAATTTCACATGCTTCTTTTTTTTTTTTTTAGTGAGGCAATTGGGGTTAAGTGACTTGCCCAGGGTCACACAGCTAGTAAGTGTCAAGTGTCTGAGGCCAGATTTGAACTCAGGTACTCCTGACTCCAGGGTCGGTGCTCTATCCACTGTACCACCTAGCTGTCCCTGCACATGCTTATTGAATTTAATTGGCTCACATATTGAAGGATATTTACTTGATTCAGTTAGTTTCAGTATCAACCATGACCTGTTGATTTCCCTGTCTCTAAAGAAAAAGGGATGTGAATAGAGGAAAAGATGACCTATCCAGAGACACTGAGGGGAAAAGAACAGACCACCTAAACATTTAATGGACAATCTGTCATTGAGAAACAGTTCATTGGAGAAGTCAGCAAGGGACTGCATAGTGATTTTATTGTGGGAGTGTGGGAGCCTTGATTTTAAAGTCATTGGGAAGACGTTCCCCCCGCCCCCAGTGATTCAGTGGCCAGAGATAAAAGAGTATGACCTAAGCTTCAGATGGGGGGCAATTCATGATTTATTTTTTAGGAAGGATCTAGAGGGGAAAGAATAAAGAAGACGGCTGGCTGGGCAGTGTAGTGGGGCCATTAAATAGATCAAAGATAGATGGTTTACATTTTATTTAGAGGAGATATGGCTTCTATAGACAATGCAGTTTATAGTTAATGAGGCAATATGATGTTATTAGTCAGCTGAGAAAAAATAAACAGTGGGTAAATTTAAGTATGAAAAAAGAAGTTAAGGGAGCAATTAGAATAACCTATCAGGTGGGAGACTTTTCCTTGATAGCAGCTGTAGATGTATATGTCAGTCACAAACCTGCCATAAATAGGGATCAAGGGAGATACTACAGAGACACAATAGTTCACAGATGAAAAATAAAACCTTTCACAACTTGCATTTCAGGGGAAGGGCCTGTTTATTTTAACTGTCTGGCACTAGAATGGGCAGGTGGAAACGGAGTAAACAACTTGGAAACCAAAATGGGCCCTACCGAACATCTTGAGAAACCTCAGCAGAATGAGTGAAGGTTTCATCCCATCAGCCATTCTGCAAGCAGGCATTTTAAAGCACCTCCTAGATATCAGACACTGGGGTGACAAAGACAAAAACGAAACAATCTTTGCCTTCTTATAGCTTACACTCTATAAGGGGAAACAAGAAAAGTAATCACCTCTCAAATATTAATTTAAAGATGATAGAAGTACAAGTAATAGATGAAAGAATAAGAAGCTTAGTGATTGACAATTTAAAGGGCACAACAAGATAAATTATTTTAGATAATCATAGTAGCTGGTCATTGGCTATAGCAGGAGTAGCCAGAGCACTTGAATGAGAAGACCTGAGTTCAAATAGTGCCTCAGACACTTTCTGGCTGTGCGACTCCAGGGAAATTGCCTAACCTTTTCTGCCTCAGTTTCCTCAGCTATAAAATGGGGGTAAGAATAGCACCTACCTTCTAAGGTTGTTGTGAGGATCAAATAAGTTTTTTGTTATTCAGTCGTTTTTCAGTCATGTCTGTTTTGTTTTTTTCTTTTTATCTTGTTGTTTTCTCAAGGATATGAAGGTGGTTTGTCATTTCCTTCTCCAGCTCATTTTACACATAAGGAAACTGAGGCAAGCAGGGTCACAAACCTAGTGTCAAAGGCCATATTTGAACTCTGGAAGATGAGTCTTCTTGACTCCAGGCCAGGCATGTTATCCAGTGAACTACCTAAATACCCATCAATAAGATAAAATTTTTAAAGTTCTTAGCACTATGCCTGGCACATAGAAGATGCTTAATAAATGCTTCTTTTCTCCTTCCTTCCTTCCTTCTCCCCTTCCTCCCTCCTTCCTTCCTTCCTTCCTTCTTCCCTTCTTCCTTTGTTCCTTCTTTCCTTCCTTCCCTCCCTCCTTCCTCCCTTTCTTCCTTCCTTCCAAGTAATAATCATGCATAACAAAGCCAGCATCCTTAATGCGACTGATTCAAATTCAAATCCAACAAACATTTATTAAGCATCTAATATGTCCAAGGGCACTGTGTTAAGTTGCTAGGGATAAAGTTATGAAAAATTACATAGTCATTGCTTTCAAGTAGCTTGCAATCCAGTCTAGGAGAAGAATGGGACATGAATTCAAATAGCTCTAGTATAAGTTTTAATGTGATCAGTTCAACAGAGAAGTTGAGAAAAGAAATGAGAGATTGGGAAGAGAGTGATGTCCTTTGTCTGAGGATAGGAATAGGACCAGCAAAAGATTTAAAGGAAAGTAATATGGTCCATCCCTGATGTCACTTAAAGGGTTGTTCAAGAAGGATTTGGTCCAAGGCTTTTGGGAACTAGACAAAATATCAAGAAGGTGTTTTCTAGAAATAGAAAGGATTCGTTGTTTTGGGGAGGGGTAAACTATTTCCATTTGGTCCCTAGGAAAAGAATGGGTAAGTCTTTTTCCATTTTCTTCTACAAAACAGGAAAGTCCAAGGAAATAATAAGTAGCTGGAAAATGTATTATACTAGATATCAAATGAAGAGAAAATAAGATTGGCAAATATTTATATGTCCCTAACAAACGTCAGTACTGTCTGGACAGTAGTGCTTGAAAATATCATAAAAACACAATAGAGAGACATCAAAAAATCTTATACAAGGCAAAATATTTACAGAAGATAAGAAAACATACTTTCATATAGGCAAATGTTACAGGGGTGATGTAAAGTAGGGGAGCTGCATGTGTCAAAACAACAATAAACTTCAAGAATGGAAGGGAAGTTTCAGAAAGGGAAATGAGATTTGAATAAATTTTGTTGTCCACAGTAAGACAAAGACAGGGTAAGGTTTAAGGAGTGAAAGCTCTATGTATCTCTCAATATGGATAGTGTTGGAAAAATCTCTCCCAAGCCTGTGACACAATTTTGACATCAGAATTCGTTTCTGAAGCTGAGAACACATTGGCAGGAAAATCTTAAGTGAATGAAGAGCTAAGAAGAGTACTAACAGATTAAAGAGTAAAAGAGAATAGTATATAGAAAGAGAACAGTGGTTATATTAGAGAAATGGGGATGGTATATATGAAATTAATCATTACTTAGAGATATAATGGAGTGTGCTGCTAGGAAATGGGGAAATGGAAGTGGCTGGGTCACATAAGGACAAAAACTCATCAAAATATGGGGTGGTGGTGGTATTTTTTCCCTCAGAATTATTCAAAGAAAAATGATGCAGTCAAAAATAGATATAAAAATATAAATAAATAAAAAATAGATACAGTTTGGTTGTTTCTCCCTAGGAAGGTACTGAAAGAAGAAAATTGGGGATTTAGATGCAAATATAACTTAAATTGTTATTGTTATTTGGACCTGAGGTTTCACTGGTGTCTGGAGCTTCCAGTAAAATAAAACAAAGCAAAACAAAATCAAACCAAACCTCTTTACCAATGCAAATCAATGATTATTCTGCTGCTGTGTATAACATTTTAACTCCTTGAAAATTGCCTCTAGCAATGAGACCTTAAGGGAGTTGCCCAGGGTCACAGACAATGTTTATCAGAATTAGACCTTAAATCCAGGTCTTGTGAATCCAGGCCATGCTCTCTATCCACTAAACCACACTACTTCTCACCCATAACTACTAGGGAGATGGAGAGAAGAATAAATCTCTAAGGAAAAGTACAGCACCAGGAATGAATGTCCTTGACCACTGAACTTTATCAAGAACTGACTTCCTGTTCAATAAACCTTTGGCAAGGATTATCAATGAAGTTGTGGGGAAAAGGGAAATGATGATGCCTGTGAAACATAGGCGATTGACTAGTTTATTTAAAGGGAAGAGGGAGGACATCAGGAAATGGAGGCCCTTAATACCATTGAACTCAGTGTATGAAATATTTGCAAGAATGTTATTGCAACACCTAGCAGTATGAGCCCAAACTATGCAATAAAAGGAAAAAGGATGATAGGCAGCTTAATCTTACCTAAAGAAAAATAGAAGAAAAAGGGTAGACAGTAGGAATACCAAGTGAACTTAAATTTAAAAAAACACTCAAAGGAAGAAAGTTTAATTAGTTTAAAATGATCTAAGTATATTGTTTGCTACCAATATGTGACTTATACTACATAATGGGTAACTGTGGCATAGTGGATGGAGTACTGGGCTTGGAATCAGGAAGACTCCTCTTTGTGGGTTCAGAACTGGCCCTAGACACCTACTAGTTGTATGTTCCTAGGCAAGTCACATGACCCTTTTTGCTTCAGATTTCTCATCTATAAAATGAGTTGGAGAAGGAAATGGCAAACCACTCCAGTATCTCTGCCAAGAAAAGCCCCAAAAAGGATTACAAAGAGTCAGACATGATTGAAAAGACTGAACAACAACTACCTAAGAACAACATATACAACTTTTCTAATGAGGTTGAAGTAGGGTCAGTCAGACAATTAACATTTATTAATTGCCTACTATTTACCAGGCATTGTGTTATGTGTTGGTGATACAAGGAGACAAAAAGGAAACAAGAAAATGTCTGTTTGGCCTTTCTATTTATTTATTTAACATCCATTCATTCATTCATTCATTCACTCATTTATTTATTTATTTATTTATTTCATTTGGACTTTAGATATATGCTATGGCAATAAGATTATAACTTTTAAGAAATCATAAACAATTTTAAGTGTAGTGCTCAGAAGTGAAAGAACACTATTTTTAGAAAAGAAAATCTGGTCACTGCCTTTTATGATTGATTGATTATGTAGTCTGTCATCTTATTGAGGGATAAGAAACAAATGACAGTGTCTGGTTTAAAGGTGCTGCAATTGAATCAGAAGAACTAGACTTAAATCTTGTAAATCACTTGATTTTTCTGATGCTTATTTTCCTCATCTCTAATAGGGAGATACTGATGCTTACTCTATATGCCTCACTGGGTTTTTCTGGAGAAACTGTAAAACTTACAGTGTGATGTCATTGTGACATTATTATTATTCATAATAAAAATATAACATGATCAGTACATTACAGAGATACAAATTTAGTGGCTATGTGAAGTCAGAGGGGGCTTGTCATTATTGACAAAGGGATGTCATGGAGGGTTTCAGGAAAGAGGTGACATTTCAAAGGATAATTGAAGAGCATGAGGGAGGATAGTTCAGGCACAGGTAACATGGTGAGCTTGAAGAATGCTCTGGTGTATGTTTTATCTCATATACGTAAATCTGCTCATTGATATATGGTAGGCCTATGGGTATCCATCTGTGTATGATTGCAACATCCCTGCTCAATATTGGGGAACCATTCAGTTTTCTCCCAAACTGTCCACATCATTAGCTCTGAATTGAGAGAAACAGAACAGGTAATCAAGTGGAAACTACCTCTTGGCCTTTTTTTTTCTGTTTCAAAGCATCAGGTTCATAAACTCAGAGAGTCTAGAGTTCATAGAGCTGTAAGAGAATTTAGACAAAGAAAATCTAGTCCAACTCACTCATTTTTCAGAAAAATAAAGCCCACCAACATCACAGTGGCCAACTCTGGGTCACATGGCTAAGTATTGACAAGGTGGGAAATGGGATATAGATAGGTCTACAGCAAAGAACACATTTCTCAAGATCTGAATGTTTGACAGATGTCTTTACATGTGTTTATTGCTTTTGGTTCTGCTAATGACAAGTCAAATGTAACTAGATATTTGGCATATTAATGACTTCTTTTTCCCCCAAAGGAATTCATTTTTAGAGTAACCCAAGTTTGGGCATTTTTGCTTTGACTTTTGTAGATTCCTATGCTTATGCACGTTTGAGAACGTTTAAAAAATGTGTCATAAAATAGAGGTAATAACAGAAAGCAAATATATACTTCTAACCCAATGACAGCTATGACGATATAGCAGAATTTGTGATAGTATGATTTAATTTTCTTTTAGCAAAAAAATATCTTGAGACATCAACATTGCTCTGCCTCATCTCAACTTTGTTAAAATGGAACTAGGGGGCAGCTAGGTGGGGAGGCAGCTATGTGGCACAGTGGATAAAGCACCAGCCCTGAATTCAGGAGTACCTGAGTTCAATCCGGCTTCAGCGCTTGACTCTTACTAGCTGTGTGACCCTGGGCAAGTCACTTAACCCTCATTGCCCCGCAATAAACAAACAAACAAACAAACAAACAAACAAATAAATAAAATGGAAGTAAACTACTTTTTTGAGGGACTGTACACTATTGGTTATTTTTATGTGTTTACATGAAATCATGTGCAAGATAGACTGTTATTTGCAAATGGTAGAGAGGACGTGTGCAAAAGAGGGTATCACAAAAGATAATAAAGGAAGTGATGATAATAGTTTACTTTTGCATACCACTTTAACGTTTACAAAATTATTTGCATACATTATCTTATTTAGTTCTCCTAGTAACCCCATATGGAAGGTATTGTTATTATTTTCATTTTTTACAGAAGAAAATGGGACTTGGAGAGAATAGGTGACATGCCCCAAAGTAACATGACAAGTGGCTAAGACAGAATTCACACCCAAGTCTTCTTTACAATCAGTCTAGTGCTCTATTCGGTAGGACACGTTGATCTTTTTGCTAAAGCTTTATTTGGTTGGAATATGAGATGTTTTGATTTGTTTTGTTTTGTTTTGTTTTTTACCAAAATAAGACATTTCAAAATGTTGTATTAGTGATATAATGGTTTTATAAATTTTCATTGTAGTGAGTCTGAAAATTAAAAGGCTTTGTTCACCTCAAAGGGAGCTTCTTCAAGAAGAGTAAATTTCTTCCTTAATTACCATGCTATCATCTCTACAAAGCCAAATCTGACAAGTTTGCAGTTGGTTTCCACTCTGAGTTAACCAGATAGAACCAAGCTTTGACATTTACTACCATTGTGATGATGGGCAAGTCAGTTCCCTTTTGTGACTTCAGTTCCCTACTATGTAAAATGAAAGAATTGGACAAGACCAATGCTGTGAAACTCAAAGAGAAATGGGCGCCAATAAATATACATAAGGATTCCTGCAGGACACATATTGACTCAAAACTACATTTTAACATTACCTAAGTTCTATTTTGTTGTTACTTATTTTGGTAAATATGGCTTTCCAGCTGGTCTCTGTGCCTTAAATCTCATCCCAAATCTAGTCCACACTGACATCAAAGTCATTTTCCATAAAGTTCATGTCTACTATGTTATTTTTCTACTCAGCCAACTCTAGTTGGCATCTCCCATTTCTTTCCTTGCATTTGCACTGGCTTTCCCTGTGTACCTGCATACCACATCCCCTCTTTACTTTCACCTCATAGAGTCCTTCTTTTCCTTTGAAATGCTGGGTCTTGGTGCCCTCAATTGCTAGTACCCTTTCAAAATACATTGTTTTTAACCACTTTTTGTGTATATCTCGCTCTATCATCTATCCATCTATTTCTACCTATCATCTCTCTGTCTGTGTCTCTCTGTCTATATTTATTAACTTTATGTTTAAGTTGTATAAACTTATTCAAGTACTTCTTATTTCCCATCTTATAATGTCAGCTCCTTGAAAGTAGGGATTATTTCATTCATTCTATGTGTATTACTATGATCTAGCACAGGACCCTGACACATAGTGGGTACTTAATAAAAATTTATTGATTGATTGATTCAATTCAGCAAAGTCTGGCATGTAAGAACCTTGGTCATTTTATATCCCCTTACTATCCAGAATACAAACACGCTTTTATTTATATACATATATGCTACATAATATAAATATTATAATTATATGTTATAATATAATTTTATATTATCTATATAACTTAATTATATTTATATTCTATTTTATATCATATATTATAAATAAAAGGCATAATATATACATAATATAAATAAATATATTTCTAATCTATAATCTTTATATTTTTATATGCAATGGCATATTTTAAACACATCTAATTCTAAGATGATTTTATATTCTTCTTCATCATTATCATATCACCATTAATGAAGCAGATGATTCCATTGGTTTAGAGAGCTTTGATAAGCAACTAAATCCCTTTACCAGTGCACTTCAAAACTTGCTCTGTCACTTCTGGTGTTAGAGAGTTGCCTGGAATTCTGAGAGATTAAGTGATTTAATCACTTAATGTGCCCAGGGTCACACAGCCAGGATGTATCATAGGCAGAATGTAAACCCAGGTCTTCCTGATTCCATGAGTCCACACTCTGCAGATACTAAACTCTTGGGATAAAAAAGTTAGTGTACTACAAACTAACCTACTGATTAAATTTTATTCCAAAATCATAGGATTATGATGAAAATCTATGTATAATAAAATATTTCCATATCTCAGACACCGTTAAACTCCATGAGTAGCTTTTCTCGGCCACCAGCATTCATTTAACACTATAATGATAACAATATATATATATATATAGTATTTTCAAACAGCACATACTACACTAAAAGGCTGTCTTTGTCAAAGATTAAGAATGTTAAATGTGCAGGGACTTGTGAATTTAAGTGTTATGTACACTTTTTCCTTCAACAGAATTTGTTGTATATTCATTAGCAGAGCAGTGTTAGTATGAGATGGCAGCTGGGAAATAACCTTGCTATATGAAACTGGATGGTATAATGACATTTATTAAAACCAGATTGTATTTGTATTGTTGACTCATACTTCCCTGCTTATAAATCTCTGACAAATATACAAAGCCACCATGATCCATAGTTAGTAAAAATCATTTGAGTGCTTTGGAATAGGAATAAAAAAGACCAAAAACAACCCCCACAAATAAATTCAGGAATGAAAAATGCAAGAAATGCGCTTTTTTGAGGGGTGGAGATGATATAAAACAGAATTGGACACTGGAACAGAAGGATGTAAAACTAAAGAAAATATAAAAGATGACTCATCAAGTAATTTTCATTCACTTTTTTTCTAAGAGATGTATGTCAGATTTCTGAGAAATGTACTTTGAATATTTCTGTTAAAATAACTTTTAAGTCATAATGCTTAATTGAGGTTTAATTCCATTATATCAAGCTCCACAAGCATGTCCATATCTTTTGATGTGAAATAATTCTGCTAGATTTAATACTATTTAAGATAAATTTACAAGTGTCTAAGATTTGGAAAAAATGTATACATATTCATCATAATCATATGATTTTGGAATAGAATTGAACCTACAGCTTAGTTTGTTGGCTTTTTATCCCCAGAGCAACAAACAAGGTCTTAGAGTAGGGAATATGAAACTTGTCTATAGATTGATAATTTTAGATTTTTAAAAAAATTATGTTCAGTTTTTTATTCACATCTGATTCCTTATGACTCCATTTGGAATTTTCTTGGAAAAGATAATTCTCTAGCTCATTTAACAGATGAGGAAGCTGAGGCAAATAGGGTTTAAGTGACTTGCCCAGGGTCACACAGCTAGTAAGTGTCTGATGCCAGATTTGAACTGAGGAAGATGAGTCTTCCTACCTCCAGGCCTGGCACTGTGCCACCTAGCTGCTCTTTGCTAACTATATACTATAAGCATTATGTTTACCCTGGGAATTTTATTTCTATTTCCATATCAAATAAGAAGCCCTATGAATGTTATTAATGCTTCTGAGAAATTATTTAAGTTCTCAAGGAAGTACCTGTAAAGGGTAATGTGCTGCTTTCTTTCATGGGTATATTTCTTTGTAGGCAGAATCTTTCTGGTTTGGATTTTCCCCCCTTTTATCTATATTCCCCTCACCATACAAAAGCAGCTTTTCCTCTAATTAGTTCTCATTTGAACTGAAAAAAAAAATAATAGGCCTCATGTTTCAAATACCATTTTTTCAAATGCTTGAACACTTTACCTCTTTTTCTCTTCTCCATGTCAGGCATTCTCAATTCTTTTAGAATTATTAAGCAAATTTTGTCCTTTGCTCCTTTATTTATCTTCACTTTGTATACAACTCTAAATATTTTCAAGTGACCCACATCTTTTTAAATTCAGGAGCCTAGAACTGTGGCAGTCTGTTCAACTCAACTTGACTTAACCCAAATATTTATATTTATAATTTATATATTTATTTTATTTATATATGTATATGTATGTATGTGTGTGTGTATATATATATATATATATATATATATATATATATATATATATATAAACACATACAATGTTTAAAACACATTGCTAGGCTCTAGAGGGAACCTAAATAGATACAATGAAGCTTTGGTGAATTTCAGACAAGATTGTATGGTACAGTGTGTGTAGATCAGGGGTCTTGGAGTTAGGTCTACCACTTACTACCTCTGTAAACTTGGGGGAGGTACTTTACCAGTCAGAAAACATTTATTAAGCATTTATTATGTGCCAGGCCCTGCAGGGGTTTGGGGGTAGGAGAGTTAGAAAGAAAGTCAAAAACATTCCTGGCTCTGAAGGAGCTCACATTTTAGTGAGAATTAGAAAGTCACTTTAGCCTTCTGGGACTCAGTTTTCTTATTTGAAAAAATGAGTTTAATTAAATGGCATCTAAATTCTCTTCTAGTACTAAGTGCTATGAAAACATGGCCAATTATTACAAGTTATTCTGTTACAAAGAAGAAAGTAATAAGGCTTATAAGGGAGGTACAAGGGGAAAAAAAGTTATCAACTCACCAATGAAGAAGGATAACATAGGTGGATGTCTGTGTGGAAAGATGACAGTGTTGAATGAGAGGCAAGTGGAGTAAAAGCCCATCCTTTAGGACTAGACACTGGTCACTTCTGTTTGAGAGAAGTTAGCAAGGGTTTCACAGAGAAATTGGGTTTAGAGGTAGTCCTAGCATCATTAAGAAGTATGAAAGCACTGAAGGTGGAAAGAGTAGCATGGGAAGATATAGAGAGACAGATTAATTTCTAGAGTGCTTGGCTGGTATATAGGATACGTGTAGGGAAGTAGTGGGAAATTGAAGCTTGGAAAGATCGGCTGGAGCCATATGGTCAATAGTATTGAATGCCAGGCTGAGGAGTTGGCAGCTTTGTTTTTGAGGCAATAATGAGCTGTTGAAAGCCATCAACATGTGCAGAAGATTGAGGTAATGATGCAGTGGTTATACCAGGACTGTATACAACAGGTAGACACCCTACAGTAGTTTTTCATTCATGAAGTAGAGTGTAGTGTTTGCAACTTACACTGCAGGATTCCATTCTGGATCCATGTTCAATTGGCTACCCACAACACATTTTATTGTTTCTCTGTTCTAGCTGTATCTTTCGATTTTAAAATGATCTCTTTGATCTAGGCTGGCATTCACTCCCCTTCCTCACCTCCACCTCTTCTAGATCCTCTGGGGTATTAATGTTCTCTTTTTCCTTTCAGATTGTCGCATGTGAACTCATTTGTTTAGATGTCATATCCTTTCAGTAGAAAGTAAGTTCCTTGAGGGCAGGGATTGTTTTTTAAAATTTTGTTTTGTTTTTATCCCAGGCATGTAACACAGAAGCCTTGAAGGCATTAAGCATTAACAAATGTTGGTTGGATTAAGGTATATTGGAACAATGGAAAGGTCACTGAACTGGGAGCTGAAAACCTAGAAATTAGTCTCAGCTCTGCTTCCAATTAGCTGTGTGGTGAATCACTAAAACTCTTTATGCTTAGGGATACTACTTGCTTATTTCATTAGTTGATAGTATGGAAAAAATGCTTTTAAAAAATTAAAGAGGTTTATGGGGTTGCATGGTATTATTTTAAAATTATCCATAAACTTCAAGATGGAACTCTCCTGATTGCTTGGTATTTGTGATACAACTTTAAAAATCACAGCTAATAGTAACTTAATAAAAATATTGCTACATCTATGTATCCATCTGTGTATTTACATGGCACTTGTCATCAGCATATCAAAATTAATTTTGAGGTACTGAAGACTTAATTCACAGTTCTGAAACTTTGAGCAACAACACAGCTATCCTTTGGCAGGCATATGTGCATAGACTGTGCTTAGGAAGCCCTATTTCCTTGATACTATATGAATGACAGCAAAATCTATTCCTGGTTTATTTTTTCTCCCCTTAAGTGTTGGCTTTCCTTACAGTTAAAAATGAATTGAATTTTTTTCATAAGCATTAAAGACAACACAAAATTAGATATTTTCTTCAACATTTTAAATTTCAATGGCTTATATTTTTAAGAATGATAAATTCTTTAGCATACTCATTTATATTACTAATTTAAAGGATATTTAAGATCTGAATGGCTTCTGATTCAATAAATAGCACTCTATTAATTCTTTAGGCCATTTAATTCTGTTGGTTTGACCATGGTGGAAATGGAAGCAATCCCTGAGTTAACAACTTAGCTTCATGGAGAAAAATGATTCTTTTCCACAATCACAAACATACCACAAGTAGTAATAATAATAATAATTCACATTTTATAGTAATATATAGTTTACAAAAAGGCTTTCTTTATAAGAGTCTTATGAGATAGGGAAGTGACTAGTTCACGATTACAAATTTGGTAAGTTGTCAAAGCAAGAACTAGAACCCAGATATTCTCATTTGAAGCCCTATTCCAGCTCCTTTACAGTGGTCTTCTATATGTTAACTATTGATCAGGTGTATCCCATGTATTATCCTTTGGCAAAGTTGGGAAGTAAAGGAAGCATATTTGAAGTACTCTCATGGTCCAATAAACATTCCCTGTTTTCCTTCCTCTTTTTGATCTACTTTCCCCTACCTCCAGTGTTTATCCTTTGTCCACTTAATATTCTTAACTGGCTATCAAACAACCTGTTTGTTGGTAATGGACTTAAAGGGTGATGCCTTCTCTCTGTCTCTCTTCCCCCACTTTCTCATCTCAAAGATTACTCTTGAATTTGGAAAACAAGCTTTTAGACCCAAAGGATTTGAGCTATATTGGTGAATTGACACATATTGAAGTTGATATTTGTTTTTGAAAGGGTAGGTCTTCATGGTTCAATGGAAAGAGTGATAAATTTGGAATCAAATCTTAGCTCAGCCACTTGCTATCTGTGTGACCTTGTGCAAACCATTTATCCTCCCTGAGACTCAGTTTTCTCATCTGTAAAATGATACAGTTGAACGAGATAGCATGTAAGGCACCTTCTAGCATAATTCAACGAGACTGTGAGCTATGATCTCATGAAATGAGACCAATGAATTATACAATATTAATGCTGGAAAGTAACATTGAGATCAGTCCATTAAACTGTAAGATTTTGGAGATGAGATTAGGTAGCTGTCTATTTTCTCATAAGGCTGACACTGCCATTTATCATGGATGCAAATACGCCTGATAGTGTAGATCAGGGGTGTCAAAGTCAACTAGAAATAGGGGCCATTCATCCATACATGATAGAAAATCCCTGGGGGCTACAGATTGATTTAGTTTTAAAATGTAACATTATCTATGTTTTACTGTATTTTTATGTATTCTATTAAATGATTCCCCATTATATATTTTTTCCTGGTTTGGATTGCACTTGAGAGTGTTGTGGGCCACATGTCACCTGGAGGCTATGTTTTTGATACCTTTTCTCTGAATAACACATTTGAAGAGCAAATGCCATCACCAGTTGTCCATTTGTGATGAAAATTTAGTTGTGGGTCAGGTGAAAAGGGCTCTTTAATCGTAATGGAAAAACCTGGGTTCAAATTCTGATTCTGATAATTCCAATCAGCTTGAATTTCTTCATCCATAAACCTGGAATAAGAATATCTGAACTACCTATCTCATAAGGTTGTTGTGGAAAGAAAGTGTTTTGTGAACTTTTGTAAGGTGAAATGAAATGTGAGTTATTATCATTATCACTCATTTGTTTGCAATTAGAATGAAGGAAAATGGTAATACCATTGATAGAAATTGTGAGATATTTTGGCTTCTGTACTGACCCATAAGTGATAAAAAAAAGAAGGATGGCTAAATAGTTTCATCATTGGACTCATGTACCAAGCAACTTAAATTAAAACAGTTAAGCATATGCATTGTTTACCTCTTGATACTTGTAAAGGTTATAGCCACTGTGTATATGAACTAATAAGGGAGTGTCTAAATCCTAACTACATTTCCACTCCTAAGTTCAGTGGCAAGGTGTGGGGAGGAGATGGATTTCTATCAGACTAAGAAAAGACCCAAAGTTTCCTATTATTAGAATTCATATTATTGAACATAGTTCTTTGAAAAAGACCTTTGGGATCATCTTGTCCATTGATTGTGGTACATTCAGAAGTCCAAGGTATTTTGGGTAGGCATAAGTGACCTTCATACATAGGTCAGGTAGCCTTGGTTATTTGTGTAGCTCTGGCTTTATTTCTAAGACTGGTTTCTTAGCAAAAGTTAAGCAGAATGAAAAACTTGGCCCTCGGTTTCTTTTTATTGTCTTATGTTTCCCAATGCTAAATACATGACCTATTGTGAAGAGAAGTAAAAGCAGAGAGTGTTCCACAAAGAAATCTTTAAGGGAAGATAGTTGGAGTGGTTTTCCTTAGCCTTAAGCTAAGTCAGATATAATTGTTTTATCCCTACTGTTTAAGTTAAGCAATGTACTGCCCTGTAGATCCAACCATCTGTCTTTAGCACATCTCTCTAATGGTGTATAACATGTAGTTTTGTCACTTTTAATTTAGGATGTTAGTCTGTTCCCCAGTTGACGCAGAAATGCGATTGTGTACTAAGCAATAGTCTTCTAAAGTACATTTCTTAGTTGACTTAAAATTGATATTATAAAGCAACAAGAAACGTACAGTAATTCATTCTGTGAGCTTTCTGTGGCAGTGGACTGCTTCCTTAAGGATATGTTATAGAAGAGAAAAAAAGAGGGGCTGTTTTGCTTCTTTTAATGAAATAATGTCGGATACAGTTGACTGTCCTCGGAAAGTTCCTTACCATAAGTTCATAATCCGCTCCCATATTCACAGTCTCATTTGCAGGCTTACCACTGAATGCCATCTAAAATGTCATAAAGGGATCCTTGGAGCAGCATAGAACTACCCATTGCAGTGTGGTGTAAAATGCTGAACACAGATTGAGGGGAAGATAATGCAGTTTTTGTACTGAAAAATTTTCCCCCTTTCTCCATGACTTAAAATAAATGAACAAATTAAATGTCAGGGAGACAAATTTACTTAAGCTCCCAGGAGAAATGGTGTTCAAAACCTATTGAGATTTCTTATGCATTCCAAATTTATTCACAATCAACCAAATGACAATGAAAGTATCTTCATTTTTACTCTGAAATAACTTTGTTGTGAAACGTTTGTGATGTTTGGGGGTGAGAAAAGAAAGAGGAGCACCTAACAATTACAAGGGAATAGGATTGCCTTTGATTGCTGGCAACGTACTTGCTCAAGAAGTTTAAGTGGCTCTGTGTTGTCTCTGAGATAAAATGAAAACTCTGGCTTGGTTAAAGTCTTTTACAATTTAGTCTCAGCTACTCTTCTAGACTTAAGCAACATTACTGCTTTTCATGCGTTCTGTTTTCTAGTCATATTGATCTACTAAGCATTCCTCAAACTCATAATTGTATCTCTCACCCCTGTGTTCTTGTATGGATTGTCTTGTACTGCCTGCTCACCTCTACCTTGACCAGTCCTTAACCTTATTTTAGGCTCAACTTCTGTGCAATATTCTATAAGAACTCTTTCTTGATTCCTCTAGCTATTGCCTCTCTCTCTCTCTCTGTCCCTCCCTCCCTCTTTCTTCAAATTCTCTTATACTACTTGCTTGTTTTCATGTTATACCCCCAAATAGAATGTAAGTTCCTTGAGGGCAAAGAGAGTGCCCAATTTTTATTTTAGTATTTCCAGTGCCTAGCAAATAGTAGGTGTTCAATAGATGTTTGTTGAATATAGTTGAATTCCTAAGAACCTTAGGGGGAAAGTTTATTGAATTAATGCTAACATAATTAATCTTTTGTCCTTTCTTTTTTGTCTGTTTCCTTAACATCTATGTGAAGAAATAAGACCATAATGATAATCGATTGCATTTTTTTATTTGAACAGCTTGTTTCCTCATGTAATAAAGTTGGAAATTTTATTTAAAGGATGCATAAGCAACACTTTAGATATTAACCTTTAATGTTATAAGACTACATGTAAGGAGTCTTAAGAAGTCATCTAGTTCAGCTTCTTCCCTTTAGATAGGACAGCATCTAACGACTTCCAGACAGATAGATAGTTATTCCATTTTTAAGTGATTCCAGGAAACTGAGAATCATTCCAGGATCTGTCAAGGTCTCTATTATCTGCCTGTAATCCTTCCCACTACAATCCACATGTACTTTCTTACTTATCATTTACAGATGTTTACTGAGCCTTTACCTTTTTCAGGTTTCCATAGGAAATGTAGAATGTAAATATAGATATATACATACATACATATGTTCATACATACATTATACTCCCTCTCTCCATCTCTGTCAGTTTCTGTCTATGTCATAAGACACAGGTGGAGTCATAATATTTGGCAGAGAGAGAGAGGGAGAGGAAAGAGAGAGAGAGAGAGAGAGAGAGAGAGAGAGAGAGAGAGAGAGAGAGAGAGAGAGAGAGAGAAAACCAACCGTAAGGGGAAATAAAACCTACAAATTTAGATTCCTAATTTTAAGTTTAAAATATCTCCAAATTCAGTTATAATAACATCTCAGAAAATATGATGCCACACAGGTGTTAGGTTACTATGAGATTTGTTTATGAATAGAATATTTCATTATTTTGGCAGCTGGCATATGAGATATGACTATAAAGTGTTGAGACTGATTCTTGTGCTTGGCTGGTGGAATCAATCTCATTTACTGTGTAGTCACACCTCATGTAATATTACTAAGAATTTTGGACTGCAAATGCTTCTGTATATCATTATGATTATTTTTTTTAAATGCCTTCTTGTGAAAGGTTCAATACAAAGAGGATTATAAAGGCATGGTCCCTTGTCTTCAGAGTTCAGTCTGAGAGAAAAAAGGGAAAAATGTAGGCAGCAAATAAAACCAGTAAACCAACAGAATTTTCAACAGTAATAATTATGTTAATTGTATGTGTTGGGGGCAGGGCAAATGCTGTATTTATGATCATAATAGAACATGAGTTAAGATTTATGGGACTGTATAACTTCCATGAGACACCCCAATCCTTGAGTCAGTTTATGGCTATTCCAGAAATGTTCTGTGGTTAAGATGATTTTTTAGGAATTGTAAAAAGAGATGTTGCCAAATAGTTGCTTCCAGGCTTCCAGGGAACATCATGTTGAGAGGACATTCATAAGTCAAAGTGGAATGACCAAAGAGGATTGTGAGTGCCTGATGCATCTTACCCTTTAGATCACACACACACACACACACACACACAGAGGCATGCACGCACACACACATGCACTCATGCATGCACACAGAGAGAAAATTTTCTTTGTAAAATTTGAGTGATGATAAATTACATTTCTTCTGTTCCTTATAACACTATAGTCATCTAAATCCTTTTCTAGACTTCAGAATCCTTAGAAACTCCTAACTGGATTTCCTCTTTCCCTGGACACACAAACATTGTTTTCTTTTGGATGAGACATTCTGATCATGTTTTAGTTTATTTATATCCAAGCAAAGAGTTTTTAATTGATCTCTTTATGAATGCAGTTGCTACTTCTGCCAATCTCATTTTCCTTAATCTAAGCATGGCTATTGTTCCAGAGGGTTTGAGGGAATTTTCATCAGAATCAAACTTGAGAAATGCAATTTTTTAGGCAAATATTTTGGCCAAATTTGCTTTTAAAAATACTGAAGAATATATTTAATGGAAAGAATATGGTATAGAGATATGGTTCTTAAAGTTTGGCTCAGCCTTATTCATTCATTCAGTAAACATTTATTATTTACTGCGTACACTATACTGTACTAGATCCAGAGGAAGATGCAGATAGATCCTATAATAAAGAAGGTGATTATAATTTAGTATTATAGGATTAATAAATTACATTTTGTAGTGTTAAGGATACTTGAATTAGATAACATACATAAAGTACTTTCCAAACCCTAAAATGAAACATTTTCTATTTCTTCTTCTTCTTCTTCTTCTTCTTCTTCTTCTTCTTCTTCTTCTTCTTCTTCTTCTTCTTCTTCTTCTTCTTCCTTCCTTCCTTCCTTCCTTCCTTCCTTCCTTCCTTCCTTCCTTCCTTCCTTCCTTCCTTTCTTCCTTCCTTCCTCCTTTTCCTCCTCCTCCTTCTCTTGTTCTTGTTCATTTTCTTCTTCCTCTTCTTTTTCCTATTCCTCCTCCTCCTCCTCCTTGGTTGAACTAGGTTCAAATCTCAGCTTTATTTCATATGTTTTTTCAGACAAGTAATTTCTTTTCTCAGGGCCTCAATTTCCTTATCAATAATATGAAGGAAATAATGTAAAAAGCTCTCCAATGTCCTTTCATGTTTTGTATATGATGGAATTTGAAACAAATGCCTAAGAAGACAAAATGCTTTGAATATATATGAAGGAGAGCTTGTTACAAGTAGAGGAGATCAGCAAATGATTCATGAAAGAGAAAGCATTTGTTTTAGGTCTTGAAGAGCTGAGTAGATGTTAAGAGGTAGAGTGCTACAAGCAAAGTTCTGAAAATGGAGAGCCATTGGATGTATTTGAATTCACCAACCCATACCATATGGCTTCAATAGAAAGTGCTTGAAGGAAAGTATTGTGCTATTTGGCTAGAGCATTAGGTTGGAATCAGACTGAAGCATCTGAAGGAATTTGCCTGATCTCTGGGCCATTTTAAATTATTTTGACTTATCTTCTCGGTTTGTCATGAATATGTATTCCACCGAAACAACAGCCATCCCATGAGTCTCAGTGTTTTATTTTAAACTTACCTTTACCTAATGCTGTTGAGCTATCCTGGTTTATTTGCATAAGGCCAGTTTTTGTTACTATACCAGACTGGTATTCATGTGGTTTGTTAAACCTTAATAAGAATTGCATGATTACTGAGATGAGTTATCTTCTTCCCAATGGAAGAACTGAAAGACTGATTTTCCCCACCCTGCCAGTGCCCTTTGAATGCTGGTTAAAGTGAGGTATTCATGTGCTCTGGCTTTGGGCTCTAGGCCTTTCCTACTTTTGATTGAGCTTTTAATAGATACACAGTGCTCTTAGTACAGGATTATCTGTTAATAACCTCTGTGACTTTTTTTGTCCCTCAAGTGTCCTTTGAACATCCTGTTTGGCAGATTATTAAGACTTCTGGCTGTCATTTGAAAAATGTAACAGCACTTCCTCCGTGTTTATTCTTGTCCTCCCTAGAAGTTGGTTGTGGCCTTTTAAATTTTTTTTCCTCCTCTGGGCTAAATAGGTATGATGCTCTTCTGACTAGTCAGCCATATAAGCTTATCACCTTTTTCAAAAACAATTCAGCAGCCAGAAAAATAGATCTTAAGGGAAGGTCATATCAGATATGTAAACATCAAATACCTGTATCTGGTATCAGCATTTTGACTACTCAGAAAACAAAGGCTTGATGGTGTTTCTCCTGAACAGATCACCCCGAAAGTAATAAAAAGCTTACTTTTGAAATGTATCTCTTAAATTTTTTTTTAAAAAAGAAAAGAAATGTCTTTCTTCCAAAAGGCAGTGCTCTAAGACTTTACTACTAAATTATAGCTATGTCATGATGGTCATTGGGGAAGAGAGTTCTCACACTTTCCAAATCCTAGATCCTGGATAGATCTCTTTCAAGGCTTTACCCTCCAAAGCCCCTCAATACATTTCCATAAGAAAATGGCAAGTCTTCCGTAAAATTATGCCTATCATCAGGAAATAAGCCAATTTTCTAAACATTCTTGTGAGGTTTCATTGCATTTTTTTCTAGTTTTATTTAAGCATAAAGCTTTGTAAAACCATTATGGTATCAGATTATCCATATCAAAGGGTTCTATGGAGAGTAAAGATTTAAATATTTTTTAAAGTTTATATCCTATTTCTTTTAAACACAAAATGTTTGTTTTATTAAACATAATATCTCTGAAGAAAATGCAAATGTATTTCTAATGTCCTCTTTTTGTGTGTTTTTTTGGGGGGAGCAGGGCAATGAGGGTTAAGTGACTTGCCCAGGGTCACACAGCTAGTAAGTGTCAAGTGTCTGAGCCTGGATTTGAACTCAGGTCTTCCTGAATCCAGGGCCAGTGCTTTATCCACTGCATCACCTAGCTGCTCCCCAAATGTATTTCTAATGAAAGACTAAGGTATATTTACCCACACACACCCCTCTACACACGTGTGCGTGTGCACACACACACACACACACACACACACACACCCTATAGAATGAAATATGAGGGGAAAAGAACAGTTCAGGGAGTTGGAGTATGAGGAGAAGAAAAAAAAAGCAAATGTGATTTTCTTGGATTAAGATAATTGATGACAAAAAAAAAATCAGTTTGAGGGGAAAAAAAAGAAATAGAAATAATTTAAGGGACCAAAAAAGAGATGTAATAGTAGATGGGGTTTGGAAATGGACAGAATTCACATGATTTAAAATAGACTTGAGGACAAATTCTAACAGCCCAGCCTCTCAGAAGAAACCCTTGGTATTCTAGAACTTGAGAGATCCTCATTGGATGTAGAAAACACTTTCCTAGTGAAATGGACCTGATGTAATTGCAATGAATCTCAAGAGATGTCACACTGGACTGACTAGGATACCTTCTGGAGTCAAAATCTGCACAAGTACATATGACATGAGTTCTGAAAACCAGTGACTACTCATGTGAAGTAATTACCTTTTATAAAGAAAAACATCCAGGGTTCTGGAGGAGAAAGAAAAGTCACATTTGTAGCAATCCTAACATAGCTATAAAAGTGAGAATTTAAAATTCAAACCATTTTATGGCAAACTTGAAAAAAAAAAAGGTACTACTAATAATAGTGAGCATTTGTATACCACCTTAAGGTTTGCAAAGCACTGTATGTGTTATTTCATTTGATCTTCATAACAATCCTGGGAGGTAGATGCTATTCTAATCCTTACCTTACAGAAGAGAAAACTGAAGAGATAAGTTAAGTGATTTGCTTGAGGTCACATAGTTAATAAATAGCTGAGGTGGTATTTGAACTCCAGTATTCCTGACTCTCAAGTCCAGTGGTCTTTCAGACTGTCTACCCAGCTGCTCCCAAACATGGAAACTTTTCCCATTCCCTTTCTCTCCCCAACCCCCACACCATGATTATTCTAGATTTTAGAACTATCTCCTGTACAATGCATGGAAATAGTTGATGTGTAAAGTCATTTATTGGAGAAAATAAAATGCTACTATTTATGCTAACCTGGCTTCATTTCATAACATTAATTATTAATTTGGGGGGGGCAGGGCAATGAGGGTTAAGTGACTTGCCCAGGGTCACACAGCTAGTAAGTGTCAAGTGTCTGAGGACATATTTGAACTCAGGTCCTCCTGAATCCAGGGCTGGTGCTCTATCCACTGCGCCACCTAGCTGCCCCTCAAAATATTAATTATGATATATCAGCTAGTTAGCACAGGAAATAGAGCAGCAGGACATGGAGTCAGGAAGACTGAAGCTCAGATGCTATCCTGTACATTTCTTAGCTGTTTGACACTGGGCAAGTCAGTTTCCTCATCTGTAAAATGGGGATAATAATAACAACTATCTTACAGGGTCGTGAGGATCCAATGAGATGAATTTATATCCAGTGTGTAAGTTCAATGTATAAAATATCCAATGTAAAACTTAATGTGTACAGTGCTCTGTAAGCCTTAAAGTTTTATCTAAATGCCAGCTATTATGATTAATTAGAGACAACAGGGTGATCTTATACACCAGACATGAGACAAGCAGTAAAGAGCTTTGTTTTCTGGAGTTTTTGGTTTTTGCTTCATTAATTTTCTCTCCTACCTTAGATAAACCATAACATTTCCTTGCCTTTGTGGATCCTTCTCTAAAACATCTTGGGGGAACAATCTTGCAATTTTGAAAATACAAATTGGCAGCATAGTGGGGTTCTCATAAACATGTCTAAAGCAGTCCAGTTCACTTGGTACTGTTTTGATTTTTCTTCTAGGGAAGCATATGTGGAAGCATTTTATTAACTGATGTCGAAAGCACCAGAGAACTACTTTCATTGCTTTTTGTTTTTTTGGTGGGGCAATGAAGGTTAAGTGATTTGCCCAGGGTCACACAGCTAGTAAGTGTCAAGTGTCTGGGGCCAGATTTGAACTCAGGTCCTCCTGAATCCAAGGCCAGTGCTTTATCCACTGTGCCACCTAGCTGTCCCACAACTACTTTCATTGCAAAGGATCTGGGGTACATAGTGTGATGTCAAGTGTCAGGTTCCTACCTTTGAAAAATAAAGAGCTTGAGGAAAAGCCCGATCAGACACTTTGTCAGGCTTTCTGAGTGACAACAAAAATCCTAAATGTGTTTATTTAATATAAACAAAGTGAAGTAGTACTTGGGAAGAATGATTACAGGAGTTCTGGTAACCTTTAGGGATTTGAATTTGGGAGGTATTTAGTGACAATCCTGTTCTAACATATAGGGAAAACCCAAGGCTGACCTGTGGTAAAGGGCGGATGGCCCATGGAAGGTGTCTCAACCAAGTAGGGGGCATGAGAACACAAGTCTGCCCCAGCTTCTAGAAGACTTGGCCCTGGCCCTGTAATCCCAATGGATTGTCGCACTACAGCTGAGCTTATTCCATTGATTTATATGTCATATTTTTTCCTTATTATTTTGTAGCACACATCCCGGCATCCTTTTCATTCTTTTGGCTGTCTCTGCTACACATTATGCAGACATCTTCATTGAGCTGGTCATGATGATGCCTGGATCTTTTTCCTGAGAGGTTACAGCTGATTCAGAATCCAACAATGTGCATAAGGATTTTAAATTATCCCTCCCAGCCCACATTGCCTTGCATTGACAATATTTCTGCTGTATTTCATTTGCCAGGATATGGCCCAGTTAACACCTTTAACCCAAAGAGATCAGGAACTGTATCTTTCCTGTGTTTTTTTTTAGGAACTTCTTAGTATTTTTATGCATGCCTAATAAATATTTTGTGGTAATAACAACAACATAACAATAATAATGAGTTCCTCATACTTCTCTGTGATTCCTTCTGACCTACATTAATATCATTCAGAATAGAATACCACTTAAACCTTGTAAATGTTCTTTCTAGGCCAATGAGATCCAACCACACCATAGTCTTATCTTGTACATATTTTGTTTGAGCATAGTTTCTGGCATGTTGTCTTCCCTGTTTGACTTTGATTTCCTTTAGAACTTAGTATCATGCTGGGAACATAGTAGGCACTTAAGAAATACTTGTTGACTCTCTATGGCATTGTGTCTGGTTCTTGGGGCTATATTTTAGGAGGATCATTGACAGTTTTTTACCCTGTGCAGAAGAGAGCAGTTACAATGGTGAAGGGACTAAAAACCTTTAATAATTGGTTGAACTGGCTAGGATTCTTTATCTTGGGAAAAGAGTGAAGTCTTCAGGCAAGTCAAATACTTCAAAGGTTGGCATATAAAAGAGGAATTAAGCTTTCAAAAGGAAAAAAAAAATTGGCCCCAGAGGGTGGATCAAAGACTGCTTGTTGGACAGTACAAGGAAGCAGATTTTGGCCAAAAATATGGACCTGCATCTTGATAATTGGAAAGTGGAATAGGTTGCACTTGGAGCAGTAATGAGTTATGTATTAAGGAATTCCCTCCTGTTGAGATGGAATTCATACTTTAGGTAACGTTTGGACCAGATGAGATAACTTTCAACTCTCCATGTACACTGAGATCCATTGACACTTGGCCTTTTTGCTATTCCTTGCATCTCACACTTCCTCTCCTGATTGAATGGTTTCAAAGGCTTTCCCCACTATGCTTAGAATTTTCTCCCTTCTCATCTCCACCTCTTAGTTTCCCTGGATTCCTTCAAGTCTCACTTAGAGTCCCAGCTCCTATAGGAAGCCTTTCTTGATTGCTCTTCATTCTAGTGCCCCCTCTGTTGCTTATCCCCAGTTTGTTTAGTATTTTTCTTGTTTGAATGTTGTCTCCCCTGTAGGATGACAAACTCCTCCAGAGAAGGGGCTGAGATGTTTTTGGTTTTGCTTTACTTTATATCCCCAGAGGATACACTAGGCACTTAATACATGTTAGCTAGCTGTTACTATTCTCTGATTCCAATTAAAAGTTTCTACTGCAAATAAGAATTTTTCTTTGCAAGTTCAGTTTGTATTCCAAGACTACCATTATGCCCAATTATCATTCATTAATGGCAGCACAACATAGAATAGGATATCAAGTGCTATGCTACAAGTCAGAAAGATCTTGGTCCACATCCTGCCATTGACACCTATTAGCTTTGTGACCCTGGGCAAGTCATTTAACTTCTATTTGTGTCATATAACTCCCTAGGATTAATTTACTGAGTCATAGGTGAGTTATGGCCTATGTTGGTGGAAGGAGTTATCTGTGCTGCAAAATCACTGATCATTCATGTGTATCTAGCTTTGTCTTTTAATTTGCAAATGGTCCTGTACTATGACTGCTGACATTGCACTTTTCTCATATGTTAATGTGAATAGTTTGTAGCCTTGAATTTTTTTCCTCTATTCATGATTTGACCATTATTTGTACTTCATGGTTAATTAAAAAAAAAAAAGAAAGAAAATCCAGCATATACCAGTGATTTAAATAGAATTTTCAATGTATGAATAATTTTTTTAAAAATCTCAGAAACAACCATATTATACTATGTTATGGAAATGCTTGTTTTATTCCATAAATTAAAAATACAATAAATAAATGTGGTTTTTTAAAAAGGAAGAAATAACCAGCAAAACTTTTTTAAAAACAATGTTAGAGTTTATTCCCATGAAACTCCAAAGAGACCATGAAAAGCTGATGAAAAATATTTTGGGTCTTGGGGGTCATCAGAGCATAGATTGAGAAATGGAAGGAAAGTCAATTACTATCTAGACCAGAAGTTCTTGACAATTTCTTGTGTTATGGAAACCTTTTGCCAGTCTGGTGAGTCCTATGGGCCCATCCTTAGAATAATGTTTCTAAGTGAGTAAAAAAATCTATCTATCTATCTATCTATCTATCTATCTATCTATCTATCTATCTATCTATCTATCTATCTATCTATCTATCTAGGATGACAAAAATGATTATATTGAAATAGTTATTGAAATATATTTTTAAAATCAAGTTTATGCACCCCAGGTTAAGAATACTTGATCCAGATTAACCTCATTTACAGATAATGAAACTGAGGTCCAGCCAGGTTATGCCAAAGGAGACAGACATGCAAAATTAATTTTAATAAGAATTATTTGTTAAAATAAAAAATCGGCTGGATAATATTCTAATTATAATAAAGCCAAATTCTATAAGCTGGATATTGAATTAAGAAATATAATTAAATTAGCTCAAGTACATTAACTGATAAAATGAATACATTTTTATTGACTAAGAGCAAGTGTTTGGAATATTGCAAAGAATACTGAAATCAGGCATGATCAGTCTAAGTTAATGTAATATAAATCGAAAAGCTTGGTATACTTGAAATATTTGCAATATTTCAGAAATGATTCGTTTATGAGCAGATTCAGGCTTGACTTCGATACAGACTGTGGCACAATATGAAACATAGCTAAATAGTTTAGAATACTTTAATGGTATCTTATCACCAAAGAAATTGTGCTTGATTAACCCTCACCTTATTAACTGTCTAAAATTAAATCTACATACATGTTTATATGTGTATATGTATATACATGGGTATATACATGTGTATATGCCCACATGATTTTAATCTGACCCTACCACTTTCCTACATAGTAATTCTTTTGTATTAAAATTTTAAAAGATTGCACAGTAGATAGAGCACTGGGCCGGGGGTAAGGAAGACTGAAGTTCAGATTTGGCCTCAGACACAGTGTGACTCTGTACAATACACAATCTCTTTTTACCTCATTTTCCTCAACTGTCAAATAGGAATAATAATAATAGAACCTACCTCCCAGGATTGTTGTTAGAATAAGATAATATCTGTAATATACTTGGCATAGTGCCTGGCATAATAGGCATTTAATAAAGGCTTGCTCTGTCATGCATTTATTGTAGTGTTCTACCAAGTATTCTTCCCCCCCCCCAAGTTGAGATGTATTTCTGTTTGAGAATTCACATGTGTTTATATGCACTTGCCTGTGTATATACTTAAGTCTGTTTTGGTTAAAGTACAGACTAATGTCAATGCTAGTGGCTAATCTCAACATTAGTTCCTCAAAGAGATTTGGCTAATGTGAAATCATAGAAGAACAAAGAAGGATCTTCAACACTGTTATCATTAAATTAGCGGCAGTAATTATCAGTGCTTTAAGAGTGTCCGAAGAACTCTCTGAGGTCTAGTTAGTGAGAAAAATGCTGTTCTTGAAAGACAAAATTAGCCCTGCCTCTCTGTTTAATTTAGACAGCCTAAGTTTGGTTTATGGATAAAGGTACATTTGTTTCTCTATCTAAACATCCAGTGAATTACTCCACAAGTTGCATGTGGAAGGAATATGAAAGTTTACCTACATCTTTAGTTTGAGGTTATTGTAGCATTCTTCAAATCATTAATTAGTATAAGAGAAATCTCTCTAGTGCCCTGTTGTCAATTTTAGTCATTTCATTCTTCCTCTCTGCTGTAATTGCTAATGTGGTTGAGAAAATGAAAAAATAACAACTATTCTGAGCATCAGCCTTCAATATATTTTTTGTAAATGATGAAGGGAATTATCTTTTTTTTTTCTTGTCAGTTCTCAACCTTAAGTAAGGGAAATAAAGAGGCTCTTTTCTCCAATACCCTCCCTCATAACGAGTGTTACAAATTTAAATATAAATGTGTTAATCTCCAAAGTATGTTGATATATTTGAAATCCTGCTATTTGCCTATACATGAAAATTCATTAGTGAATTTCATTGGCATACATCGTGATGTATTCCTTGACATAGGAAATAGGGCATGACCTTTGTGTTTGAGTTACTACTATCTGCAAGGGCAGTTGGGTGATGCAGGTAGCTAGAGTATTGACCCTGAAGTCAAGGGGACCTAATTTTAAATCTGGCCTTAGATGCTTACCAACTGTGTGACCTTGGGCAAGTCATTTACCCTGTTTGCCTTAGTTTCCTCATTGTAAAAATGAGCTGGAGAAGGAAATGGCAAACTACTCCTGTATGTTTGCCAAGAAAACCCCAAATGGAGTCAGTCAGATACAATTGAAACAACTGAATAAAACTTTATAAATGCAAAATCAAGGCTACCTTAATATGAGGAAAAAAAGATGGAAGAAGAAAGGATGGATGCAACATTGATTGTTGATTTACATGTTAAACATAAAATCACATATATTTATATATACATATGTGTATGTGTGTATATATGGACACATATATGTGCATAGACACAGAATGAATTGATTAAATCTAGTCAAGGTTGATTTCCAAAGGAATGCATCAGTGACATGGGTTTTCTTTACATTTGAATTCCAAAGGGATTCTTATTTACTCTCAATAGACATGAATTCAAATTGAGTATTCTTTGGTCAGTTTATCCAAGTATGATTCCCTCAAGTAAAGTAGGGGAAAAATGCCAAATGGTGATAGCAAGTGTATGTGGTAGCCCAGAAACAGCTGTACCTAGAACCGTGCATTTCCAATATTGTTTAAAAAATGAGTAATTACCATTACACCCTCCATCAGCTGCCTGTTGCACATGTATATGTTTGCTTCCAAAAACCTCATTGTACTAAAAACCCAAACTATTTACTCAATTTTCCTGGAATATCTTTTTCCCCCATTCAATGCATTGTTGATTTCAACAGGAATGACAATGGTGTAAGAGTGCAATGCTTTTTCCACACTATTAATTTTAATTTGTTAAAGGGGGAGGAGGCGTCTCTCTTGTCACAAGTTGAAGTGTATTAGTAGCTGATAGGTGGATTGAGATGGTGGAGACAGGTGCAGAGGAAGTGGCTTATCCTATTTATTTTAAACCTTGGGTTTTTTTTTTTGACACATGGGGAGACTGAGCTTCCCTGGCATTTTCTCACCTCATGTTTCTCTTTCCCCTCCAAAGAGGCTATCCAGAGCCTCAGAAGATTCCCTTCAGCTTTCCCCTCTGCCCTGTTAATCATTAAGTACACATCAGCTTTCTTGGTATTCACTTTGAGGTTTTTGCAGCATATGTGTCTTAGCAAGGCAATGATTTAAAAATACAAATAGTATTCACTTTAAATCTCCAACGCTTAAAAAATTCTTTTCAGTAAATATTCCCCATCCATTTCCAATAACAGTAATATTACTATCAGGTCTACCCCATTAAGGCAGAACCTTTAAATTGTAATTTTTTTTTAGTAGTAAGATGATGCAATGTATTTTCGCCATTGCTCTTTGGTAGTTGTGGTTCAGTGCCTGAGTTTTAATTCAACACCACTGCAGAGTAGTAAATTATATTGAAATAAATGTGGCGTATCATAGCATAAATATCCTTTGAAAATGAAGGAAAACAAGTTTGACACTCAGGTGGCTCATACTTCACTCAGATGTTAGGAAATGAATTGCACACAAGTTGTCAGCAAGTAGGGGAATTGCAGATTATTTCAGCAATAAATGAGGGGGTAAACAGGAAAGAAAAGATTGGGGTTGGGAGGCAGGATTAAGAGGGTGGAGATGGGTCCAGTTCACTTCAATTTTAATTCAACAAGAATTAATTATTTGTTGCTGTCATGTGCAACTCTGTTGGCAAAGATTACTGGAATGGTTTGCCATTTCCTTCTACAGGGCACCCCCATTTTACAGATGAAGAAATGGGGCAAATAGGGGTTAAGTGATTTGCCCATGGTTGCAGAACTATTAAATGTTTGAGGGTACATTTGATCTCAGATCTTCTTGTCTCCAGGCTCAGTGCGGGATTTACTTCTCCACCAAGCTGCCCCAATCAGTGCTTATTAGGTGCCAAACTGTGCTAGAAGCTGGGATACAAAGGCCAAAACAAAAATACATCTGTCCTCAGGAAGTTTACACTCTACTGGGGGAAACTTCTCATACATAGATGAGTAAATACAAAATTTATGCAAAATAAATGTAAAGTAATTTTGGAGCCAACTAGGTGGTTCAGTAGATAGGGTGCTGGGCCTGGAGTCAGGGAAGACCTGAGTTCAAATCCAGCCTCTGACACTATCTGTGGGGCCCTGGACAATTTATTTAACCTTTGTTTACCTTAATTCACTGGAGAATGAAATGACAAACCATTCCAGCATCTTTTCCAAGAAAACCCCATGGACAGCATTGGTGTGCTATGGTCTCTGGGGTCATGTAGAGTCAGACAAGACTGAACAACCACAATTTTGGAAGTTAGCACCACAACTACTGGGGGAATTAATAAAGGCCTCTCATGGAAGGGAGCATTTAAGCTGAACTTCAAATGGCAGTCAGGGGTTTCAGGAGCATTCTTGAGCATAGGAGACAGCCTGGAAAGGCATTTCCTTCATACATAGGGAAAAAAAAAAACAAATAGGAGAAATTGCTGACTATTATTTGAATGGTTCAGACTACATTCAATAAAAGTGGGTGATTCTGTGAACATTTTTCTCCTCTCCTATAGATGAATCTTGTGTCTTTCTCTGAAGTGTTTGTGTTGGAGGTGTTAATCTTTATGCTGTTTCTGTGAATTTTGCTATTTGCATAGCATGCATTCATTGAATTCATATGTCTTGCCCAGTGTCACTTTCATTTCATACTTCATCTTTGTTTTGCTTTTCTCCCTGAATTCTTGCTGAATTAAAATTCACAGTTCAGAAATGTATTGAAGGTTCAGCAGAGTAAAGAGAGAGAGACAGAGACAGAGAAAGAGGGAGAGAGTTAAAAAAAAAAAAAACAATTCTTTTTCCAGTATCAGAGGTTCCCCCTATTTTCAGTTGTACAAGAGCATAGAAAGCAGAAGGAGATCATAGGAAGCAGTGTATAGAATGAAATGTAAGAGTACAGTATGGTGCGATCCTAAAATATGTCAGAAGCAGCTGTATTCTGAAATTGATGAAGGAGGTAGGGAATGCTATCAACCAAGGCCCAATGTAGCTAGAGATTCCTAAAGTGACCTGCTATCAAACCCAATCAATTTGCCAGCAATCTGTATATTTGTCTTTTGTGTGTGTGTGTGTGTGTGTGTGTGTGTGTGGTGTGTGTGTGGTGTGTGTGTGTGTGTGTGTGTGTGTGTGTGTGTGTGTGTGTGCGTGTGCTTTTGACTGTCTGGAGAACAGCCATCAGCAGGGTAGCAGCCCGTTAAGGAAAGAAGTAATTTCTCACCAGTTTGCTGTATTTTGGATGCCATTGTGGTTTAATCATATTGATACAAAAAAGATGTACAATTGAATTCATCGTTAGACAGTGATTGGCACCTGCAGTCACTTATTATTTTGTCAAGGATTTGACATGCCAATCAATTGTGAAAGCGACGTATGCTTGCTTGAAATTGATCATGGAACACTTCATGTTGAGAATCTTAAAGAGACTCTTGATATTGGTCAGTGCTACTGGGTTAAGGGGTAGAAATTGTACCATATATTGGCTTCTGTGTTACTGCCTCATGCTTCTAAAAGCAAGGGTAGTCAAACTAATTGTTTCTTAAGACTTCGAAGAATAACTTGGACTTGGTGGTGTTATATTTTGACCTTGGAGATCAGAGAACACTGACCCTAATTGACCTAATTAACTTTTAATTTTGCAGGATGTACATTTGTTCACTAGAAAGGGTACTTTCTGTTCATTAGTCTACATTCTGAGGAGTAGATATGTTCTGTGTTACTCCAAGTGGTAGAGTTAAGTACAGGGGGTAGAAATTATGGGGATGCCAATTTTGGTTAGGTTTCTCAATTGAATTCAACAAACAATTATTAAGATGCAAGGCACTGTGCTGAACTCAGGAGATATAAAGATGAAAAATTACACATGTAAGGATATGTATGAAGCTATATGGATCATACACACGCAAAAGGAAGGATGATTGTGAAAGGATTATAGGATCACAGAGTTAGAGCGGGAATGGACATTAGAGGTTATCCTTGCCCAGACTCCTCATTTACAGATGAAGAAATTGAGGTCTAGAGCAGTTAAATGACTTGCATGAGGTCACATAACTAGTAAGTGGCAAGACCAATATTTAAAGTCAGGTCTCTCACTCCAAATATAGTGCTGAGACATCAAGACAGAATATTTAGGGAAATTGGAGAATAATGGATGCTTTCAGCCAGGAGGAACAGAGAAATTTTTATGGAGATGGCAGATCAGTAAGGAAAGAGCTTGTTTCATGAGATAGTGATTTTCTTGTCATAGGAGGTATGCAAGAAAACACTGAACTACTATCAGGTTTGCTGCAGAAAGGATTTTTTTTTCTGTAAGGAGTTGGGATATGCATTCAATGGTATCTAAAATTCCTTTCAACTCCAAGATTATGTGCTTCCCTCATATAGTCAGATTCCATGAGAATACTGTGTTTGGAAATGACAGAATATCCCAGTTTCTTCCATCTATGATGGTCTGAAAGTGCCAGTAATCATGAGAATAGGTAAGGAATGAAATCGCACTTGGATTTGGAAAAATAAACCTGTTCATTTTTACACCAACAAAAAATCCTAAAGAGGAACTGTGATTAAAAGAAATTTTATACACACACACATCCATATGCATACACACATATGTATCTATATTTATTTCACATAAAATTCTTTCTCCATTTACTAGGAAAGTGAGTGACCCATGGCTTGAGGTATGAAGTCTGGCATTGCATTTGAGAGTCCTGAGGCTCTAAAGGAACATTTTTAGATGTGGGATACATGCCGTGAATGCAGCTGTTATTTAAGAAAGTAGGAAATGGAGAGATGAGTCAGATGCTCAGGACATCCCTTAGAAATATTCATGTACTTTTTGAAGAAGCTTGAGATAAGTAAGGATACTATATTATAAATCCGGCCAAATTAGGGCAATAGAAGCCTTCATTGCACCTCTCCCTTCCCATTAATATGCTTTCAAGCAATAGGGGGAAATCTTACCCTGTATTGGCTTTGGTCTGTATTTGTAGTAAATTTGCTTCATTTCTTATATACCTATACCTTGCTTTATAGACACAGCTTGAGAAAGTTGCAAGGAAGTCAGATTTGGATAAATTTAGATATTCCAGAGGGGAAATTTACACACACACACACACACACACACACACACACACACACACGCACATCAACCCCACAGTGAAGCATTTGGAAAAAAATAGCAATTTAAAAAATGTATATAGTGATTCTATAATGTATTAGGTTAGGGGTAAGATTTTTTTAGGGAAGGTTTCTTTATCATGGATACATCTATAGCTTTAAAAGAAAAAAAGGAATAATAATAGTATACACGCATATATAAAGAAATACATGCTTTAATTTAGTCTAGTCTTTCTTAATTCTTTGTTTTGTGGAGAATGCAAAAAAGATATGAAGAAAGAAGACAGAGATGACCATACTGAAGCATAGATGTAAGGCAAAATGAGCTAACAGGAAGAGCACTGAGCAGGAAATAGGACTACCTAACATCTGGGTTCTAGCCTTAGTTTTGCTAGTAACTAATCATGTGACCTTAGGAAAGTCCCATAAGATCTCTGTAATTCAATTTCCTCCTGTATAAAATGAGAGAAGGGTGACAAAAGTATATAGAAAGAGGTGACAAAGGCAGAAAAAAATCTTTTAAATGATTTGGTAAACATCTATTGCTGATAGGAAAAGAGAAAAAACATATGCTACAAGAGGACTTTTATTTGTTAATGTTTAGTTTAAAAACCTTAAAGTTGGGCAGCTAGGTGGCACAGTAGATAAAACATCGATCCTGGATTCAGGAGGACCTGAGTTCAAATGTGGTCTCAGACACTTGACACTAGCTATGTGACCCTGGGCAAGTCACTTAACCCTCATTGCCCAGTCCAAAAAACAAAACAAACAAAAGAAATCCCTTAAAGTCAATGATATAACTTTTAAAATTTAGGGCAGTTATGTTTATTTTATAATTTTACAAGATAGTCAGCATTCTCTTAAAAGAAAATTAAGCCATATAGTAAATATGAGTATATATATATATATATATATATATGAGTATATATATACACACACACATATATGTACATGCATATACACATGCATATACACATGCATATACATGTGTAACACATACAAATATATTATGCAAATAATATAATCATATTTCTTTAATATAGTTTTCTAATATTTAGCTACTTTAGTGATTTAGGATTTATTTTGTAGCTATTCACATTAAATGATTTCCTGTTCAGATTTGGATATGCAGTGAACATAATATAGTGGCTGTACTTACCAGTAAGTGTCAAATCAAGCTTCTAAGAAACAAAATGGTTTTTGGGTTTTTTTTTTGGTGAGGCAGTTGGGGTTAAGTGACTTGCCTAGGGTCACACAGCTAGTACGTGTCAAATGTCTGAGGCTGGATCTGAACTCAGGTCCTCCTGAATACAGGGCCAGTGCTCTATCCATTGCGCCATCTAGCTGCCTCAACAAAATGTATTTTGAAGTTAACATTGCCTTCTCCTTTAGTCCATTTCCCTACTTTTACATATTTTGAGAGATTTTTTCTTAGAATTCTATTGGTATTATTTGCTTTATATAACTGATATTTACCACTTTATCTTTCTCTTTAACAACCCTCCCAACCTTATAATTATAACCCTCTTTTAATACAATATTTTTAAAAAGAAGAAAATAAAGTTCAGCAACATTAATGAACATATTGGAGGAGGTCAGGTGGCCCCGTGAACAGGGGGCTAGACTTGCAGTCAAGAAGTGTTACCTCTCAGCCTCAGTTTTCTCTTTTATAAAATGAGGGTAACAACAGCGTCTACCTCACAGGGTTGTTGCGAAGATCAAATGAGAAAACATGAAAAATCCTTTGCAAATCTTTGAGTGCCATATAAATGCTAGTTAGCTATATAGTCTAGCTTTATCCGAAGTGTTTCCCACCCACGTACTTCCATTTCTGCAAAAGAGTCGGGGAAGGTGTTTTCTCATAATTCTTCTTTAGGGCCAAACTGAGTAATTATCATGATTCAACTTTGAGTTTAAATTGTGGGGTTTTTTGGTGTTTTTTTTCCATTTATGTTGTTGCCATCATGGTATATATAGTCTTTTCCTGGTGTGCTGCTTACTTCACTTTGCATCAATTCATATTAATCTTTAAAATAATTTTTATAATACAAGGTTAATTATTGTGAAATACATAGAGGGACAACAATACAGCCCCTTCTCTCAAAGAGTTTTTTTGAATGGGGGAGAATAAAATATGCATATAAGAAGCTATATGGCAAGTTAAGGTAGGATAAATGCATAAGAAACTTCAACAGAGAGGAATACGAGATTAAAAGAGAGAAGGTATACTGGAGGTGGATCAAATCAATTATAAGCTGTTTTTCTAAGGTTTTTTTCCTTCTAACTGGGAAAAATTAAAGAAGGCTTCATAGAAGAATTGGTACCAGATATATCTTAGCAGAAATTGAAGGATGGGAAAATATTGATGAGGAAGAGATCTGGAGGGAGTCCATTACAGTTATGGGGGTTAGTCTGAGCAAATGTCTGTAAGCTGGAAAGTTGTAGGAGGCAGGATGAACTCAGGGCTTGCTTGTAATTCAATATGGTGGAACACAGAATGCCTAATTGAGACTAGTGTGAAATTAGGCTGTAAAGAAAGGTAGGTTGAAGTGAGGTAACTGAGCATTAAATGCCACATTAACTCATTTGTGTTTTTTCCTGGAGGAAGTAGGGGACCCCTGAAGGTTTCTCAGGAGAGAATGACTGAATTACACCTGTATACAGGGAAGAATTCTTTGGAAGGTGAAGAAGACAGGGAAACAAGTCAGGAGGCTATTTTGATGTTTTGATCTAAGATGTGATGAAATCCTAGGAATAAATCTGTAGGGACTTGGTTGGAGGTGTGGCAGTATAAATATACCAAAAATAAGCAAAAGAATGGTGAAAGTTTTCTCAGATGACTCTGGGACATGTGATTATCTTATGGGTCTCCTTTTTTCTCTCCTTACGATTTCTTTCTTTTTCTTTTCTATTCTTTTCTTTCTTTCTTTTTTTTTGGTGGGGCATTGAGGATTAAGTGACTTGCACAAGGTTACACAGCTAGTAAGTGTCAAGGGTCTGAGGCTAGATTTGAACTCAGGTCCTTCTGAATCCAGGGCTGCTGCTTTATCCACTGCACCACCTAACTGCCCTCTTACCATTTCTTTTAATGAATGAAAATGCCTTGGTACTTCTTAGGAATGTTATGATCCAAATAAAAAGGTCTATTGCATGCTTTTCACTGACCTTGGTTAGCTAAAGTTTAAGTGTCCTAACGGGCACCTGTAAGGTATTCATTCACTCTCTATCCTGAAGTCATTTTTGCTTTGAGGTGTCACAGGACTGGGTTAACATGCAGACCGTATGGTGCCTTTGATGGTGTGTGTGTGTATAAGCAGAAAGCTTACAAATTAGGCTGCTTTAAATATTAATCACTTATTTAAATTTCGATAATGCAATTGTTCCTAATAGTCTCTTGTGCATTCTTGTGCTACAAGATTGACCTTATAATAAATGAATTGAATGAGAAACATGAAGAACTTTAATTGTCATTTTTTACTAGTTTAATCAAGTACAATGCATTTGTGTTTGTTTGTTCTTTTCCTCATTAATCTTCACGCAAACCTTATGAGATAGATATCCAGGGATCATCCCAATTTGACAGGTGAGTCACAGAGAGGTCAAGTGAATTCCCCAGTATCACACAGTGAGTGACAGTGACAGAACCAGAGCTCACACCTCCTGACTTTGACCTAATTGTCTTTCTGCTAGATCAGGCCTAGGAGAAATATAGCCTAGCATCCAGCTTTGACCTCTAAGGGCATATTCCCACTGCTCCCACTGTGGTGCCTGTGTTTCCTCCATCCTCCCTTGGCTAGCCCTATGTGGGAGCTAGTTTTATTGGTCAGTCCTGAACCAGATAATATTTTTCTATTGCTGACAACTGTCTATGAACTTTTATCTGTCAACTTGCCAGTTTCCCTGTCATGTAATATTTACTGCATGTAGCATTTTTTGTAGATGCCAATTATCCTCCATCAGTATACACACATATATGTATGTGCATGTACACATACACATATACACACATACACACATATACAAACATATATAAGTATTCTTATCATTTCTATGCCAAGGTGAAAGGCGTCCAGGATTAGTGGGCTCAGTGTATGTTTGGACTCAAAAAGAACTGGGTCCAGATATTTCTTCTGATACTTGAAAGTTTTGCAAACCTGGATAAATCATTTAATAGCTCTGTGGCTCAAGGACAATCTTAGATAGGAAAGGGAGTCTCCACTCCAGAATTTCCCTAAATTCCTGAACCCACTGGTCTGAACAACAATAATGGCAATAACAACAGTACCATGGATTTCTGGGTGAGGGTGGGAGGTGGTGCTGAGGTTGGAATACAGAGTAATTATTATTTTTCTTTACTGACTGTAAAGTATAGTACAGATTACAGTATAGCTTCTGGTCAGGTTCCCTTTAGTATTCAACATTTTACCAAAACTTGAGTAACTACTAGAAAGTCAGATTGAATAAAATCAGGGCTAGCAGGGTCTCTTTGGTGATAATGCCAATGACATTAATAATAACAATAGCTAGCTTTTATATAGTGCTTCATAGTTTGCAGAGTACTTAGCATACATTTATTTCACTTGATTCACACAACAATATTTTGAGTTAGGTGCAATTATTATCTTCATTTCACATCTGAAAAACTGAGGCTGAAGGAGGTTAATTTGCATAGAGTCATGCAGCTAACAAATGCCTGGGGCTAAATTTGAACTCAGATTTTTCTCACTCCAAGTCTATCAATCCATCACCTATACCACATAGGCAGAATAGTAGAAGGCCCCCTCTACCGTTCCCAGATCCCTGCCTAGTTTCGTAGGCTCTTTATACTTTATCGTGTCCAATAACTGTCAATGATACAGCCCAAGGCTTTGATTGGATTTATGAGAGTCAGGTAGTACAAAAGCAGTGGCTGCTTAGGACAGCAGTATCATTGCATATCTAGGGCAGCTAGATAGTACAGTGGATATATACAGCACCAGGCCTGGAGTCAGGGAGATCCACGTTCAAATCTGGCCTCAGACACTAGCTGTGTGACCCTGGAAAAGTTACTTAATCCCTGTTTACCTTAGTTCCACATCAGTAAAATGGAGGCACATTGGAGAAGGAAATGGCAAACTGGTCCCATAAAATTGCCAAGAATGACTGAATGATTGAACAACAACACCCTTGCAAATGGGAGTTGTTTTGGAATTGTTTGTTGCTTGAATTGAAATTGATTGTTTCAATTGATGGTTCAATCTTTGGTACCACTTCATGTAGCACTTTGAGATTTCTATTCACAGTCTGCTTCTGCTATTAGTCACTATTGCCCATTTCTGTGTTATTTCTTATAACCTAGGGGATGTTGAGCAGCTTGGTATATTTCTTGAGCAGTATCTGATCCCTCAGTTTCCTTCATTGACAGCTTGGGTGATAGATATGGTGTTCCTGCTGGGCCTATGATTACTTGGTTTCTTCATAAGTTTGTTGTTGCTTAGTGTTTCCTGACTGCACTTCCACTTAACTCACCTCTGATCCCAAGGACTGTGTGTGTGTAATCCTTTGGAGAATGCAAGCTATGCCAATATCTTAGATTAACGGTTGAGAACATTTCACGGTAGGAAGTAATGATTTGAGGTCCATTGACTAGGTGTCTCCTGGCTCATGGTTTATGAGTGGCCTCATGCATAGTTGTTTGTGTTTCCTTCCTCCTGCTTCTTTATCAAGGGGGCATTGAACTGGTCTTGCTTCTTTCATCTATAGGACTCAAAGGCCTTTTGCAAATCTGAATGTATAAATCTTTTCAAAGTGGTACGTTCTTTAGTCTCGTATATACAGTACAGATAATGAAAAATGTTCCTAGGAGGGCCATATATATTTTTAAAAGCATGGAGTCGTGGATGCAATGCTGGTTTTGAAGTCAGGAAGACCTCAGTTCCAATCCCACTTCAAACACTTAGCTCTGTGATGCTGGACAAGTCACTTAAGATCTCATAGCTTCCATTTTCTCAGATGTAAATTAGCAATAAAAACTGCATCTACTTCAAATGGGCTGTTTTTGAAGAGCCAATGAGATAATATATTTAAAGTGTATTGTAAACCATGGTGAACCTTGGACTTGAGATAAGACCTGCTTTGAAGTTCAGTATCCCCATTAAATCTATAACTTTGAGCAGATTCCGTAAACTCTTCATACCTTAGGATTATAATACTTTTGTTGTTGTGATGAATTGTACTTGACTCTTTGTGGCCCAATTTGGGGTTTTCTTGGCAAAGATACAGAAATGGTTTGCCATTTCTTTCTCTAGCTTATTCTACAGATGAAGAAACTTGGGCAAACAAGATTAAGTGACTTGCCCAGGGTCACACAGTTAGTAAGTGTCACAGTTAGTAAGTGTCTAAGGCCAGATTTGAATTTAGGTCTTCCTGACTCCAGGCCCAGTGCTCTATCTACTGCACCACCCAGCCACCTGTGATACTTTTTCTACCTGTTATCTCACAGGCATGTGGTAAGGAAAGTAACTATGTAAAGCCATTGACCCCAAATCACATAAATGTGAGATAATAATAATAATCACTTTTGGGTTTGCAAAACTCTTTACCAATATTACTACATCTGATCCTCACAACAAGGCTGGCAGATAGATGCTATTATTATCATCCCCATTTTGCAGATGAGGACACTGAGACAATTTAGATGTGAAAGTGATTTGCCCCAAGTCATACAGCTATTAAGTAACCAAAGCTAGATTTGAACTTAGGTCTCCCTGACTACAAGTACTGTGTCACAAAGCTACACATATTCATTAATGTGAAATGTGATTTCTAAATTATATATATATATATATATATATATACACATACACACATACATATATATATCTATATCTATCTATCTATCTGTCTATGAGTGTGGCAGATGAGATGATCCATAATGCTCCTCCTAGGACTATCTTATGTGACATCTACATCTCCCCCTCTATAATTTCTATTTTTATTCTTTCGTCCTCTTCTACCATTTTTTTGAAAATCGTTTTCTCTATTCCCTTCTACCTTGTCTTTTAATTCACCTTGATCCAGCAATTATTGAGTGCTGACTGGATAGTTAGCAGTGTTCTAGAAACTGTGGAAGTATAGGAAAAAACCCTTGACAGGTTTCCCCATCCTCAGAGTTGCTGGCTTGTAATTTATTTAGCTAAGCATGACATAGTCATGAAAATGATTTCTTCCTCCTTTCCTCTGAAACTATATGGCATGGGGCATTGGGGGTAGCCATTGTTGGAGTGGGAAATGAGATCATGGAGACACCTATTGCTACTCCTTTTCTCCCCTGCCTTAACCCCTGTGTAGAAGATACCGCCCCCCCCACCTCATTTCTATAAAGCCAGGTCCCATTTAGTGCAAATAGCAAATCCCCTGAAGGAGCTGAATGTATTCAAATTCACACTATTTGAAGTTATAAGTATGTGCAACAGAGTTGTTGGTTCTAGTTTATATACAATATGAATTCCAGTAATGCAACCAGCAGAGGAGATTCGTTTTTCACACTAATCGAGACCTAGCTGTATTGTCAGAACCGAGCTGGTGCACAAAGAAAATAAAATGCATAGAAAATTTCTTCTCCATAGTTTTGGATTACCATAGCTTCCTTCATGCTAGCGAGAAATTTTTCTTCCCTCCAGACTCATTGTGCTAATCAGGTCCTTTTAAAATCTGTTTTGAAGGAAATCTTTCTTAAGGAAAGGCATATCACTACTTAGCAAAAATGTGTGATTTAGAGAGTGAAAGGATAGGAGAAAGGGAGTCTTAGGCAAAGAAGTATATGTACTGGAAATAATAAAAATAGAAATGTCAGAAATGAAGGAAATGAGTTTAAAGACTATGGAGTCAAAGAATGATATAATTATAGATTTCATGGCAGTCATAGTAAGTAATATAGTCTCAAATGAATACTTGATTTCAGAGAAGGGATGGGCATTTGTGCAATATTCTATAGTTAAATTTCAATTTATTGGATTTGTGCACCACTGAAAATTGGTCTATTACATTTATCACAGTGGCCTCACCTTGATTTGTTTAATACCTACTAGAAAAGAATTCTCAGTCACCTGAGATTAATTTCAGTGTTTGTTAAGGTTTTTAAGTAATTGCTTACATCAAAATATAAGGAACATATTTTGACGTGCTGTTGCTCGTAAAAAAAAAACCCCAAAATTTTGTGTGTGTTTGTGTGTGTATGTGTGTTATGTGTCTGTATAAAAATTAGTATGGTAGGGTAGATATAGGAATAGCCTTAGAATCAGGAAAATTAAAACTTACCTGTGATACATAGTAGCTCTATGACCATTAGAAAGTCATCATAATATTTCAGTGATCCAGAAAACTCTCTAAGACTATAAGCTGTAGATGAGTAGCCAATTTCCAATTCCAGTTTCAATAAACATTTATTAATTGTTTAATATGTGTCAGTGCTTGCTAAGCACTGGGGATACATTTAATAAAAAGACAGACAGTCATTGTCTCCAAGGATCTTACAATCTCACTCACAGAGGAGGGGGAGAGAACACAAAAAAGGAGGTAGGTAAGATAAGGTAGGGGAACACAAGGGAATACCTGACAGGGTTTTTGTGGCGGGAGCAATGGAGAGGAGTGTAAGAATCTTGTTCTTTGGAGTTGAAACTAGGCAGAGTAGCAGAGTGAACTGAGACACCAGTTTCTGCCTTCTATTAAGGAAGGCATTGGGAGGAATTTATAATTGAGGGAGGTGGTGTCAATCAAGGCTTGTGTTAGCAGAATGGTGATAAGATTAAGAGTGATGAACTTATCCAGCTTCAGACACTTACACACTTACTAGCTGTGTGACCCTGGGCAAGTCACTTAACCCCAATTGCCTCACTTAAAAAAAAAAGTGATGAACTTAACCTGGGAGGGACATCTTGTTCCAAGAAATTTAAAAGACAAAGCAGAGTAAATCTGTGGAGTATCCATTCCAGTTTGTATCTATGGAGAGAATTTTCACGCAAGATATCCATCACTTTGCTGAAATCACAGGTCTAGATGAAAACTCATTTCTAAATCATCCATCCATCCATAATCATATAAATATATGCATATGTCCATGTATGTATTTGTATATCTATGCTATGTGTATATTACTTTGTATTTATACTGTATATTCTTTTCTAGCAGTTCCTTTCTTGGATTTTTTAAATCCCCTTAATTATTTATAAGAAGATAAATCATTTAACATTTTAAATATTAATTATCTGCAGCAATCATTGCTTAGTATTCTGAGCCAAACTTTTGAACTCAGCATAGATTTTGATTCTCACTAAATAGATTTCAATTAGGCTCCTTCAGTCTCTTCTAGAGAATAATTGAAAGTATTAAAAAAAAAAAGATATTGTGCACTCCCTTAACAGCCCCAAATGTGGAGCTTTACATAGATGATTGCCTTTGAACTCTCGTCTTGTACATTTCTAAGTTGTCCAAGAAGTTTCACTCTACTTGGCATATGAATGAAGCACAGCCATTGTTAAGATTTTCCTGAGTAATGCATTTTATAACAGGCTCAGTAGCATGCAATTAGGGAATTCAGCTTACATTATTAACTGATTTTATTATTAATAAAATATTTACGAATATAACTTGGAAGAATTTAGTTACATTTGCCAAAGATAGAATCCAAAAGCAAACACAAAATAACCAACATATGAATACTTGTGAATTCAATTCATATCAACAACATATATTTATAAACTGCCTACAGTGTGCAGAGATAAAAAAAAAGACATGAAGACAGGAAGACTCTTTATACAGTGTTAAAAAGAGTCATGCTATTCAGATAAGTTAAAGAAAGTAGGGGTGGGGGCAGCGAGGTGGTACAGTGGATAAAGCAGCAGCCCTGGATTCGAAAGGACCTGAGTTCAAATCCAGCCTCAGACACTTGACACTTACTAGCTGTGTGACCCTGGGCATGTCACTTAACCCTCACTTAACCACAAAACAAAACAGATAAGTTAAAGAGGGAGATGGGTGGAATGAGAGAAATTGGAAGTCCAGCCATTAAAGAGGACACCATGTTATTATTTGTCTATTTTTTATTTGTAGTATATGGCACATGGCCATAGATCATCTGTGGAAGAATTAAAGCAAGACTTTTATATAGCATATGCTCAAGTTGAATTTAAAAGATTTTTGGTTATGTAGAGTTCAAATTATCTTTGACACATTTTTGCAAGTTACTTACAATTTCCTGACTAAACATAGGATTCTTCTTTATCAGAGAGTCTAACATCAGATTTTAATCATATTTTGTACCCACAGGGTTTTAGGTTTCCGACAGGCCACCTGTCTCAAACATTAAAAAATTCACAGGACAGATGGGAAGGTGAAAGAACTTGTCCTTGGATATAGAAATTCTTGCAGTGCCGCAACAGTCATAGGCAAGGCTAGCCAATATAACACACACACACACACACACACACACACACACACACACACAATTGTTGTACCTTTGCTTTACCATTATTAGAGGTTTCCTTTTAATAAAATACATTCAGGTTTCATTTTTATCTCTCCTAATTTTAGGGGTGGAGGACCAAGAAAGAGCCCATAACTTACACAACCTAGGTATTGTTCATTTGATATATAAATCAAGTTTGAGAACTATGTAAAAGACACACCTAAATTAACATAACTTTGGTAGGAATGGGGAATGTGTTCTTTTTAGGGTACTCTGAAATTTGTTTGGGTAGTCCATATTGTGAATAATGTAAAGAAAGGAAAGATTTACACAAGTATTTCCTGAAATTACAGTTTGTGATACTATCATGTTATAGTAGGTTATGGCAGGTTTAGTTAGGCAATTTTCCACGTTGTAGTCACTTTCTTTAGAAAGTAGTTAAGTGGTCTGCTAATTACCAAAGACAACAGAGATGTGGAATTCAGAGAAACCAGCTTCTTAATATAAGATACCACTAGGGTAAGAATAGAAACAATCTCAGAGTCAGAAAGGAAACCATTGCTAATCTACTTTAAGCTCCCATCCTGTGCAGTCCCCCCCCCCCACCGCTCCCCAATATCCCTTACAGCTGCTCATTCAGCCTCCACTTGAGTATTTCCAATGACAAAGAACTCATTAACTTATAAGGGATCCCCTCCTATTGTTAGCTATCACTACTTATTAAGATGCTACTATTTTAAATTAAAATCTGCCTCCCTAAAACTTCTAGCTCTTAGTCATTGTTATGTCCCCTGGAGCTACACGTAATGTCTTTTACAAAGAATAACTTTTCAAATATTTGACAATAGCATGTCTTCTCTCAAGGCAAACCATCATCAGTTTCTTCAAGTAACTAATCCCTTCACCGCTTTCCCAATGATCATTCCCTTTTCTATGCCCTTGTTCATACTTACTATTCTCATCTAGAATGCCTTCTGTGCTGTTTTCTGCTCATCATTTTTACCTTTTAAAACACTTCATGTGCCTCAATGCATCATACGAACAGGAGTTGTTAGGATTGGTTTTGATGTGACACTCATAGGCAACAAGAACATCAGTAGCAATAAACTAACAGTCCCCAGAACACTTGTCATCTCATTCATTGTTTCTCATTGTGTTCATTGTAATCATAAGTTAAAAATCAGCCATGAATATTAATAACAAGTTAGCAAAAGATACCCAAAGTCCTGTTGAAGATGAAATGATAGAGAATGTCTATGAAGAACTTGAAATGATCTTAAAACTAAGTCAATACATTATCTTTTCTTTAGTAACTTTAATGCAAAGGTGGGGACCCAGAGTAACAAAGTGAAAACTATATTGGAAAATATGGTTTAGCTTTGAAAGTGAGAGAGGTGGGGCGGCTAGGTGGCGCAGTGGATAAAGCACCGGCCCTGGATTCAGGAGTACCTGAGTTCAAATCCGGCTTCAGACACATAACACTTACTAGCTGTGTGACCCTGGGCAAGTCACTTAACCCCAATTGCCTCACTAAAAACAAAAAACAAATGAAAGTGAGAGAGGTTAGAGGCTTGTAGATTTTTCAGAAATGAAGAGGCATGATAGCCACACTTTTTTATAATACTTTAGGGTCACCCTATAAAACTAGGGTCACACATTTATAATACTCTGGAAAAGAATGGTGTGAGTGGTATTGGCTTCTAAGATAGAGGAAACAAAAATAAGTCCATAGAAAGTTTGGTGTGAGAGTCAAGCCGCCACATCATCTAAAGAGAATTAGTAAATAATTATGTGGACAACATATTGATGGGAAATGGAACAAATTGGTCAATGTTTGCTTAACAATCTATTTTTGCCATTAATAAAAGTAAAACCACCAGAGTTGGACACTAACACATCAGCCCCATATCTGCTAATTGAAATTGCACTTTTGTAAAAGTTAAGAAGAATGACTGGACTTGACCAAATATATGTCAAAGAAACCTATTCTAGAGGTTAACCATAATCTTGAAAGCATTGATATAATGATATATCTCAGGGAGTTGATATTAAAAGAATGGAATAATAGTTGCAAGTTCAAAAAGAAAAAAAATCCACAAATGGGATTGAGAGACCATAGCTTTCATTTCATATATCTTCTTTTTCTTTCTTTCTTTCTTTTTTTTTTTTTGGCAAGGCAATGAGGGTTAAGTGACTTGCCCAGGGTCACATAGCTAGTTAAGTGTCAAGTGTCTGAGGCTGGATTTGAACTCAGGTCCTCCTGAATCCAAGGCCAGTACTTAATCCACTGCACCACCTAGCTGTCCCCATTTCATAAACCTTCTTAACCATTATTATAAAATATGTATTGAAATAATTAGGGTTACATACTAATGAAAATATGGGAAGGAAACAGTCATGCTTGTGCAAAAAATTTTCTGTGGCAAAATGTATCTTTGCAGCCACAGAGTTGACTGAAAGGTACAGTCAATAAAAGACTTATTTGTGTTTAGTATTTGTTGATGAGTAAAACAATACAAAACAAAACAAAACGTTTGACTCAGAGGACTGAAAACACACACTTAGACTTTCCAATAACAAGAAATCTCCCATGCCTGTATTGAGATCTTCAAAGATTCTTTAAAAAATACAAGTAAACAAGTTACTGTTCATTGACCTTTTGATTATTAACAAGTGAAAGCTAGGTGGTATGGGGCCTGTAGTCAGGAAGTCCTGAATTCAAATATGGACTCAAATACTTTCAAGCTGTATGACCACAGACAAATGATTTAACCTATGTCTGCTTTGGTTTCTTTGATTGTAAATGTGGATAGCAGCACCCACTTCCCAGGGTTGTTGTGAGGATCAAATGAGATAATAGTGGTAAAGTGCTTAGCACAGTACCTGACAGATAGTTGGTGCTTAATAAATGCTTTTTCTATCCTTCCAAGTGAGATATAAAATAGGGGAATGTATGCTCAATAAAGGTACTCACTGTTGTCTTGGAGAAGCATTGTGGCACAATAGTCTTAGAGTAAAGAAGGTCTTTGTTCAAATGCTCCTTCAGGAACTTATTGTATGACTCTCAACAAATTACTTATCTTTTCCAAGATTCAGTTGCCTCATCTGTAAAGTGTAAAATATCTGTAAAATAATAGCAGCTTCCTCTTGAGATAATGAAAATCTTAGAGTGGAATGTATGTGAATTATTGTTATCATTGTCACTGTTGTTCTTGTTCAGGTCCCAAATGGAAGAGGAATTTCATATTTTCATAAGACAGTATACTGACTACATGAAGCTCTGGAAAACTACAGTCTAAAAGAGACTATTAAGAGACCCAATTGATAAACCATATAGTAAAAACAAAATGGATGAAAAAATTATTGGCCAGAGGGATTTGGATAGCCAATCCATTGAGTTAGTAAATCTTTACCTATAGCTGGGACAGATTCTGTACATGGACAGTGAGCCAGACCCAGAATTTAATAGGAAAAAGGATTGTATTGGGGATGATTTTTTAGAACTTTTAATGATCCCAAGCTACTTCCTAAGAGAATATTCTCTCATTTCTCTCTCTCTCCCTTTCCCTCTCCCTCTCTCTCTGTCTCTGTCTGTCTGTCTTTTCTCTCTTTCTTTCTGCCTGTCTCTCTGACTTGCATGGTTTTGAATCTTGGAATGCCACAATCTCTGAACAATAAAACTTGTGGGACACCCAAAGTTAAGATGAAGAAAAAGTGCCATGGTCACAATTAGGCTAGATTATACCTTGTATGTAGTAAATGGTATAAGGAATGCTATCAAGGAACATGGGGTTTGGAAAGGAAGTGGAAATAAATTAGTATTGTAGTGAGACCAAAGTTATAGCAAATGGAGAGGCCACGTGTTGAACAGATAATCACAGAATATAAAAATGATGTAGAGAAAGTCTGTAGCACATTGGGTAGCTCCTCAATGGAGAATTTATTGGTGAATAGTAATAGAAATTCCACAGGTATACAGATACAGTCTTGTTAAGATGAGAGGAGAGCAAGGAGTTATAATATATACTAATTAAGAGAATGCCCACATTGATAAGTTCCATGGAAGTAACTGGTATTTTCCCAGATCATTTTTAAACTCTGTGAAAGCAGAGAATGTATCTTAATTACTTTATCACTCTAGAAAAGGCTGTGACTTAGTGAACTGTGTCATTGTATACTCTGTATCCTTTCTAAAGGCTATAGCTTACATTTTTCTTCTATTGTATATTTCAAAGAAATTTATTTTCTTAAATATTTCCTAGTTCTCCAAAAGGGAAGAAAAATGGAAGTCCACAAATACTGTCTGAGCCTATTGAGTGCAGAGTTTGATATCATAATAAAACTTAGAATTAATGTAGCATTTCCTTATTAGTCTGGTGGTTTTAAGGTAATTTGTAAGTATTTTTTTAGAATTGAAAGTATATCCAGAAGACAAAGGGCAGCTAGATGGCCCGTTGGATAAAATAACAGACCTGGAGTCTGGAAGCTATATGACCCTGAGCAAGTCATTTAACCCTCTTTGCCTCAGTTTCCTCATCTGTGAAATGAGGTGAAGAAGGAAATGGCAAACCATTCAGTATCTTTGCCAAGAAAACCCCAAATGGGGTCACAAAAAGTCAGATATTACTGAAAGAAATGAACAACAACAATACCTATAAAAGTTTTGCTTTTGAAAACAGTCATCACGGGGCAGCTAGGTGGTGCAGTGGATAGAACACCGGCCCTAGATTCAGGAGGACCTGAATTCAAATCCAGCCTCAGACATTTAACACTTACTAGCTGTGTGACCCTGGGCAAGTCACTTGACCCCAATTGCCTCACAAACAAACAAACAAATGAAAACAGTCATCTCCCATTTTTTCAGTACTCTATGTTTTGTGTGTGGTATGATTCTCTTTTGTTGGAGAGGGGGGTAGGGCAATGAGGGTTAAGTGACTTGCCCAGGGTCACACAGCTAGTAAGTGTCAAGTGTCTGAGGTAGAATTTGAACTCAGGTCCTCCTGAATCCAGGGCCGATGCTTTATCCACTGCGCCACCTAGCTGCCCTCATGTGGTGTGATTCTTATGTGCAACATATAACGGTAATAATAAAGATGTAGGCTTTGGAGAGATAAGACTAACATTCTGAATTTTTCAGGATTAATTCACCCGATAAAATTGCAAGATAATGTAGGCTTGTCTTTTGAAAGGCTGGTTATATATTATTAAAGGGTAACTGACTTACATAGCTTCTTTCCCTAATGCTTAAAATTTATTTTCCATTAAAATCTGTTTCATGAGAAAGGTCCTTTTTTAACTTATATATCATAAATAATCATTTTAATATCTATGTGGATCATGGGATTTGGAACTGAAACAGACCTTAGAGGTAATCATCTCCCACATCCTCATTTATCAGTTAGGAAAATGACACTCAATGTGGTTACATACTTGATAGAGTGGGTATTTGAAGCATGCCTTTCTGATGCTAAATCAAGTACGCTTCCCACCACACCATATTGAATATACCAAACTAGCATGTCTTTGCTATTGATCACATGATTTTAAAAAATAATTTATCAACAAAAACTAAATTCAACTGACTTGAGAGCCTTTATAGTCTTCTTTTGAGTCAGTGATTTTCATAATCATAAAATCTATGTGTTTAGATACAGTTTTTATTCCTTTCTGATGTCTTCCTATGCTTCTATATCTAGAGGCTACAATTTCTTCCTCTCCAAGACTAGCAACCAAATATCATTACATTGTCATTCAAGGGGAAAAAATGTGAAGCATGATGAGCATCCACACTATAACTAACTCAGAAAGCCATTTGACAGAACCTCTCTTTATTAGTCCCTACAGTAGCTGGTTGTGCATTATATCCAAACATGTGTCAAAAGTATTATTTTTTCAAGAGTTTGATTTTTTTCCCCTCAAGGTAGTTTGATGGTTGGGTCTATCTTTATAAAACTCAAATGAAGTTGAACATTTAGTTTGCCCAGGACACAGGTATTATTCAGTGAAATGTTCACATTGCCCAGTGCTAAAGAGGATTCACTAAAGCTGAGTCCCAAATATAGAAACCAAAAGAAATATGAATATTCTACTTCCATGGTTACTATTGACAAAGAAAGAGAATGCCCCAATGACACTACCATAAAATCATGAAAACTGCTCCATTGACGAACAACTTTCACTTGAAAAAAGCCATGTAGTATTAGTGGGTTTTGAAAATGGTCTACACTCTTCATTTATTATTTAATCTTATTTTACTCTGCACAGACAAGCTCTCTGGCCTAGTGTGAAGCTTCACACAGCCAATTACCTCAAGGTGTTTAGTTCATTCATTATTTAAAGCATAAATCTTGTACAGGTTGTCCATTGACGACCCTCAGGGAAGTCTATAGCAAATGCCTTTCATCCTTACTGCCTCAGCCAGTACACATGGACATACCTGCTGAGCTCGGGAGGCCAGGAAAGGTGATGGGATTTATAAGGTATGAGAGATGATAATAGTGCGTCATTTTCTCTTTAAGTGAACAAAAGCCGTGTGTGCTGCAGTGATTTCCAGGTTGGAATTTGGACAGAAAAACACCCTGCTTGTTTAAGTGACATGACTCCTTCAGCTAGAGAAAAGCCCCTATTTGTTTGACTCTTTGACTGTGGTGCACAAGTATGGGCAATTACATTATTGTTGGTGGGAGTGTGTTTTTCAATGGCATTGGTAAGACTGCACATAAGGAGAGTCCTTCCTTTGCTGGAAGTACCTCCTTTTACAAATGTGCCTTGTGTCTTCAAAAACATTTTTCTTTTGCTGGCTTGTTTTCAGTCTAGTGCAGGGACACCAGGAAGGGCCTGTCTGGATGACTTGGAAAGAGACTTCCTCAAGTAATGTGCTTATTCCACTGATGGGCTTATATGCCATTAACAGCTTCTATCCCACACTGAATGTGCCAGGTATTTAACTGGGGACTGGTACTAATTTCAGAGCTAATACTGAGCTGTTCCACATCAATGCTTTCAGCAGGTGGCTTGAACTGACAGTGTAAAGAAAAAAGTGAGAGAAAATTACCATTGTACTATAGAATTTCTCTGATTGAATTGACTGATTATACTGTCAAAAGGGCATTGGGAAACTGGCAGGGTTATGAGGAGCAAAAAAAAAATGACAGGATTCTTTTTTTTTTTAAGAGCTTGTCTGTTGATTTTGCACAGCCAAATATTTCAAAACCATAAGAAGGTTTGATGTGAGAGATTTTAATTCAGTCCCATGCATTCTCTGATTTATTCTTTTTGAGCTTGCATATTGTGTAAACTGATCCAGTGGTTTTCTTACCCCTTTCTTTACAAGCCGGGCATTAAAACGATTTATTTTGGAGGCTGCGTTATAGATATGTGGATTTCCCTCTTCAAATCCCATCACCAAATGTAGAACTACATTACACATTTGAAATGCTGTCTTTATAATGATTTTACTTGTGGGAAGAAGCCATATTTGTTGGATAATGGTTCAGAGGGCTTATCGAATAACTCGAGATGAAAGTAATTTGTTTTATATAACCATCCTTGTATACCGTATTCATAAAAGATGGTTTAGGCTTCTATTGAAGGAATTCTGAAGCTCATCACACAAATTCCAAATATTCTGTTCCTTTGAAAATTGTCATTTTATCAATTCTAAAATATTATATCTGTTAAGTATTCAATCTTATGAACATATTCCTCTGAAGGTAATTTTTAAAAGTGCTTGGGAAACACAATGTTAGACATACATTAGCTCTTTCACTTTTTTCATCGTGAGTTTGTAGGCTGTATACTAGGGACCTGAAATTATTAAAATTGCTTTTCTGTTTTTGCCACCAAGGTGTAATTGTGTGTGTGTGTGTGTGTGTGTATAACATGTCTCCATCTCTATACGTATATGTATATATGTGTGTGTGTGTATATATACCCATACACACACATACACATAGACATGTATATACACATGTAGGTAAGTATACAGTTTACAAAGTGCTTTCCTCACAATAAAACTGTGAGGTAGGTAGATTTGTTTAATTGGTAATGAGGCTCAGAGAGATTGTGAGCTTTTTCCAAGGTCACAGAGCCAGACTGTGTCAGAACCTGGACCCACACCCAGATCTTCTGAATGCAAATCTATAACACTTTGTACTTTATGATGCTGTCTCTCAATGATAACTTCAAAATGATTTGGTTCGATAACTTAGGAGTGAGATAAAGAGAGGGATTCAGCTGATAATCCAGAAATCATTTATCGTTAGGGAGGAGGGTGAGGATGCAGGGAAGGAAACCTTTAAGAAATAGCAGAGTATGCAGTAAAAAAAAAAGAAAAAAAAACAGGAGAGATCTTTGAGAATGTTTTTAATTGGGTTTGTCAGGGGGATTAAATGGATACAGAAAAGGGCCCTGGCTGTGGAATTAGAAGACATGAGTTCACTTCCCACCTCTGATACTTACTGCCTATGTGACCTTGACCTTGGATCAGTCACTTATCTTCCCTGTGCCTCAGTTTCCTCATATGTAAAATTAGGATCTTGGATTAGATGGCCTCCAAGATGTTTGGATCCTGTTACATGTGAATTAACATTAACATAAAGAAAGCCCTTAATTGCAAAAAGGAAGGTGGAGGTCTTTCAGCATTAACTAGAGCAGAAATTGTTTTGTTACATTATATAATGTAGCAGGCGATCCTTATATTACCAGTATTCTGATGCCCGTGTAACAAACCAGCGGGAAACTGCATTCCAGGGGATTTCTATGGTGACAACAGAGAATTCGTTCCATTGCTTACAGAGCAACCAGTTGTAGCTTACAGTAGCTTCAGGGCTGATGCATATAGGGATGCGGTTCTCCTTGCCACTGAACTGTAGAACTAAAAGCATGTGCAATGTAAATATAATAGTGTGGGAAGATTTTTTTTTCTAACCTGGAGGTGTTATCAGAGCAATGGTTGTCAACCTGCATATCCACGAGTAGGAAAAACGTGAGGCATTTGAAAATTCTACTCGAATCACAAACATATGGACAAATTTCTTCTCTTAGTTTACAAAAAAACCCAACAAAATATTCCATATATAGTTATTTGCATTTCAGTTGGAGGTATACCTCAAATAAAAAAGGAAAAGTGCACATACCCAAACACACACACACACACACACACACACACACACACACACACACACACACACTTTTTCTCAGTGCAACGATGACTCAATTAGCAAATCCTCCTCCTTGAACAAAGCTTCTTTTAATAAAGTTGGCCTGTTCCCAGAGGAGGCTGGGAAAAGTTCTGGTCTACTCATCTACGTGGTTGATCTGTTTGAAAAGGACAAGGCAAAGGTGCTTGCTAGTTCAGGCGCTGGTTTCCCTTGGGCTGGCAATCACACAGATTTGTCACCTAGGGATGAGAGGAGTGTAGGGATCAATGCCCAGGCCACATATACAAGATAGTCACTAAGTATTGAACTGTCTGGCTTTTGTCTTTAAGGTTTAAGCCAATAGGGTGACCCTTCAGCCTGAGATTCATCCTTATCATTCTTATATTATTGCTACCTATGTTAACCAAATTTCTGGTGACAAAGTATCTTATTTCAATAAATCCTTTCTATGAATAGAATTATTTCATAAGATTATAGATTTAAAGCTGAAAGAGACCTAGAAAGAGATCTACTCTGACCCCTTCATTATATAGTTGAGGAAACAGAGGACCATAGAGATAAAGTGACTTACCCAGGGTCACACAAGTAGGAAGTTGGACGGTTGATATTTTAAATCAGGTCCTGTAAGTCCAAGTTCAGAACTTCTTCCACTTCATCAAATTGACTCCATTAACTCATATTGACTTTTAGGGTTCTTTTTATTACTTGAACCATTTTCCTATTTAGCTTATAGACTAAAGAAGTATATATTAAAAGCAAAGTTCCTTTGAGAAACATATTTCCTTAATTTCTCTTCATATATTTAATTATGAAACTGCTTTCCATTAATTGGCATAGTTGGTGGAATGACATACATTTGATACTGTCACATGTGTAAAATTGGGGTAGAAAAATATGAAGGAAACCATTTTACTAATTTTTAGACTTTTGAAAAGTATGGAAATTGAGGTTAGAAGGAAAAGGTTAAACAAGGTTAAAGTGAATGGTATTCATTTCTTTTAAAATATTGCTAAATGGATATTTAAGGAACTGTTCATCTCTTCCTAACCTCCTTCATCCCTGATCCAGGATTACCTTTTGGCATAATTTAAGTGGAACTTATTAATAGCGTAAAACATTTTAATTCATCAGGCTTAAAAAAAATCCCTTTCTAAGAAGATGGACTTTCATTTCTGTTATTTTTTTGTTGGCTGGTTCTGACAATTTGGTCACTAGTTCCCTAGGAAAAATGTCACTTGCTGATTTTATACCTACATAGGAGATGGGCTCCTTGGCTTCAGGATTTGGCCCAATAAATTGGATGCTTGGTTTATTGAGCATGAACAAAAGATAACCCAAGTTGGATCTTCCAGTAAATCTGTATCTGATTGATCTAAATTAAATTTAGACCCAAAGAAAAGTGAGGAATATGCTAGGCATGGTAGTATGTTATCAGGTCTAATTTATATTTAAACTTAGGTTAGCATTATCTAAAGGCCAAGATACTTTTTTGAGGGAAAAATTGCAAAATAAAAATACATTCGATCATGAAATTGTTAAACATTGTTTGACATCCTGTATTTGTATGATCAGGAATGAAAAGAATATGACATTACAGAATAAGAGTTAAGATACAATCTAAATTCCTTTAGGCCTCATATTCTATTTGTCTGTTTAGTACCTACAGAATTACTCGGCATGCTCTGAAATGGGTTCAAGGCTATGCCTAAAGGGAAATAGAATTGTGCATACCCTTTGATTCAGCAATGCCACTGATAGGTTTATATCCCAAAGACATCCCTGAAAAGAGAAAAAGACCTATTTGTACAAAAATATTCATAGCAGCTTTTTTTTGTGGTGGCTAAGAATTGGAAATCAAGGGAATGCTCATCAATTGAGGAATGGCTAAGCAAGGTGTGGCATATGATTGTGGTGGAATATTATTGTGCTATAAGAAACGACATGCAGAATGATTTCAGAAAGGACTGGAAAGACTTGTATGAACTGATATATAGTGAAGTAAGCAGAACCATGAGAACATTGTGCATAGTGACAGCAATAGTGTTTGATGAAGAATTGTGAATGACAACTATTCTCAGCAATACAGTGATCCAGGACAATCCCAAAGGACTAACGATGAAGCATACAATCTACCTCCGAAGAAAGAACTGATAACGATTGAACACTGACTGAAGCATACTATTTTTTGCTTTCTTTTATTTTTTCTTTTACCCAAGTTTTCTTGTACAAAATGACTAATATCATGATATTTTACATAATTGCACATGTATAATTATATCTGATTGCTTATCTCCTCAGGGAGGGGAGGCATAAAATTTGGAGCTCAAAATTTTAAATAAAAATGTTTATTATTAAAATAAATAAATAAAATCAATGAAAGGGAAAAAAATGGGTTCAAGGCCTTTTGAAGATGGTTCTTGGAGGACTAACTGACCTAAAAGGCATCTGAACAGCCACTGAGTTACTTGAATTTGTTTTTATTTTTAAATTATGTTGACTTGATCCTCATTTTTATGTGACTTTCCTTTGTTATTCATTCCTTTTAAAAATGTCTTTTTTTCTTCATTGTTTCTATCTCTGTAGCTGATAGTCTATGTTGTTATCTAACCTCATAGAATAGTGGTAGGGAATGAGGAAAGGACAATTTGGAAATTTACTGAAGCCTTAAAGCATAGGCATAGCCTTTAATTGTGTAAATTTTTCTCCAAAAGTAACAAAGATAGAGGAAAGAAAGCCAGATTTGAACTTTGACCTGGGTTCCAATCCTGATTCTGCTATTTACTACTTATGAGAATCCAGGAATGTCCCTTCATACCTCTGTCCCTGTACTCACAAAATGGCAAGGATAGACTAGATCTCTTCTAAGTTCCCCTCTGATAGTAAAGCTGTAATCTTAGGAAATCAAGGATGAATTCTCTGATGTTAAAAATTTTGCAGTTGTTTAAGGTGCCAAATTATACAGCCTTTCTTTCTTTCTTTCTTTCTTTCTTTCTTTCTTTCTTTCTTTCTTTCTTTCTTTCTTTCTCTCTCTCTATTTCTTTTTTTTGGCAAACTCTACACACACACACCACTTTCTATCAACAAGAAGCTTAGAGATGGAAAGATGGAAAGCAATTTATGATTATTAAGACCTTCCTTGACCAATAGTAGGTTTTACTCTCTTCAGAGCCTGGATTTCCAATCAGTAGATATAAATATCTTACCAGCATATACAAAGCCTGTCCGGTGGGTCCTCCTCAACCAAAGGATGGAGAAACCCCTTCCTCAGAGAGTGTTTGCTTATTATATAGCAATATAAAATGAACTGTAACATCATCATTTTGGAATCTTATGGGAAAATACAACTTTCAAAATATACCACTGAAATATTATGAGCATTTCAGAGTAAGGTAGGGGTGCCACACAGTCTCTGGTAGAATGATAAGAGAATCTTGTCTAACTTTGTCTTTCAATATGGACAGGTAATACACTTCCTCCTCTCCCTCAAGCCATTTAAACAAGGACATTAATTTCATTCATTTTCTGGGTTGGGATTCACTGCATATACTTGTAATATCTAGGCATTATTTCTTGTTAAACAAAACTGTATCCTCCAAAACCCTAGTAATAGAAACAGAAGGAGTCTGTAGGACTTTTCTTCTTTCTGGCCAGGAATACCATTTCCTTTATATTCTTAGTAAATGTCTATTAATATCAATTTACTTTTATTTAGGAAATAGTACATTGGAAGCTATCATAGGAACTGTAAAATTCTACAATTATAGAAATTGTAAAAGTTTGGGATTTTCTGGGGGATGTTTTGTAACTGTTATATGAGATAAATTTCTGTTGAAGGACTTTCTTTCTTCATTACTAATGTGTCCCTCTGTGTCCCTCATACCACTTTCTTCCCAGGGGGACTCATCCCTTATAATAAGGAATAAATAAAAGAGAAAGAAAGAAAAATTCAGCAAACTAAGATAAAATTCCCTATCCCTAGTAAACTGTGGTAGGTGTTTTCTTATAGCTCTACTTTGGGGAGAAAGTCATCAAAATTTCACAGAATTGTGTTTCCATTTTTGTTTTTATTATAGTTCTTTTCATTAACCTTTTTGCAGTATAATATATTTTGTTTTCTTGGTCATTCTTATTTCACTTTGTATCAATTCATTTAAATCTTTCCCTGCTTTTCTTCATTATTTCTTATAGAACAGTAGCATTTCATTATATACAGCAATTTGTTTAGCCATTTCCCACTTGATGGGCATCTGCTTTGCTACCATAAGAAATAGGACTTCTGTAAATGCTTTGTTGTATATGAATCTTTTTTTTTGTCATTGACCTTCTTAGGTCAGTGCTGAAGTGTAAAATCTTTGTGTTAAAGACTCATAATCAGTCTGCTTAGTTCCAAGTGTTTTGCAGAAGGGTTGTACCTAATCCCAAGCAACAGTACTTTAGGATACTTATTTTCCCTAAGCTCCTGTAACATTATTACCCTCTTTTGTTGATTCTGCCAACTCACTAGTGGTGAATTACAAGATCTGGATAGATTTTATTTTCATTTTTTTATTATTAGTCATTTGGAACATTTTTTCATATGATTGGTGACTTTGTATTTCAAGAAAAGTTTCTATCCTTTGGCCACCTATCTAATGGGAAATGGCTTTTGTTTTCTTATGCATACATATAATCTATGTATGCACATACAAAAAGAGGGTTCTAGTAATATAAGTATTTCTAAGTATAGATATAAAATATATATCTTAGTAAGCATCTTAACATATATGTGTCATATTTATACACATCTAAATCTCTTTAGCTCTTTATATCTATCTATCTATTTATCTATCATCTCTCCATCCATCCATCAATTTATCTGAGACTTACTATGTCCTTACAGATATTCAATATAAAGTGATTTTTTTTCCATACAAAAGCTTTTAAAACTTGATATAATCCAAAATTTTTTTCTTATCTTTGTGATCATCCCTATCCCTTGTGTAGTTAAAATTGACCCCAACCAAAAGCAAGGAAAGTTATATATTTACTCTTCCTTCCTAATGTATTAACGAGCTTTAATAATCAAGTTATGTATTCATTTTAAAGTTAGCATGGTTAGAATAGTGTCAGATATTGTTCTAAACCAAATTTCTCCCTAACTGCTTTCAAGTTTTCCCAGCAATATCTTGTCAATTTTTTTTCAGGTTATTTACTAGATAATTTATGTTTTAGGGTTTATTGAATAATACCTATCTTTTTGAGTTCAATTAGTTGTGATTCTTCTTTGTCTAGTGTGCTCTATTAATCTACTTTTTCTATATTTTAACTAGTACCAAATGTTTTTGTTGATTATTACTTTATAATATAGTTTGAGTTTTGGTTGTGCTATCCCTCTTTTCATTCCTAAATTTTTCATTATCACCCTTGATATTTTAGAGCTTTTTTTCCATCTGAATAAATTTTTTCATTATATTGTCTAGCTCTGTAAAATACCCCTTTGGTAATTTTATAGTTATGTCACTAAATCTGTAAATATATTTCCATAGTATTGACATTTAAATTATATATACATGGCCCATCCATGAGCATTAAATGTTTCCACAGTTATTCAAATTATTCTTTATTTCTTTAAAGGATATTTCACAATGATAGCAAAACAGGTATTGATTAGTAAGACTTTGGTAGATTGATTTCCAGATATTTTAAGTATTTTCCAGTTATTTTGAATGGGAAATTCCCTTTCATTATACCTCCTAGATTTTGTTATTCTTATAAAGAAAGATTTGTTTTTAAGGATATATTTTGTAGCTTACAATTTACTGAATCTATTAATTAACTCAGTTTCATTACTGATTTCCTAGGAGTACTAAAAGTTTCATTGATGATTCTTTAGGATTTTCTAAATAAACTACTGTCGTCAAGCAACAGGGATAGTTTTGTTTTTTCCTCTTTTCCACATCTGTTGGTCATGTGGTTTTACATGTTTTTGTTTTTACCGTGAGAAATTGATTCAATTATTCTTGAAGCCCTGGCATAAATTTAACATTAGAATATGAAATGATTCTGAATAATTTATTCCCCGCTAATAGTTGATAAAACTTTGAAATTCAAACAGAAATTTGAAAGAATTCTCTTTTTTTGGGTGTGGGGCAATGAGGGTTAAGTGACATCTGCAGGGTCACATATCTATTAAGTATTAAGTGTCTGAGGCCGGATTTGAACTCAGGTCTTCCTGAATCCAGGGTGGGTGCTTTATCTACTGTGCCACCTAGCTGCCCCCCAGAATTCTCTTTTAATAGTTCTTTTATCACTAGTTCAATTTCCTTTCCTAAAGATGGATTTTTTTTTTTTTTAGTGAGTCAATTGGGGTTAAGTGATTTGCCTAGGGTCACACAGCTAGTAAGTGTTAAGTATCTGAGGCCTGATTTGAACTCAGGTACTCCTGACTCCAGGGCTGGTGATCTATCCACTGTGCCACCTACCTGCCCCCCCTAAAGATGGATTATTTAAGATCCCTCCCTATGGTTCTGTTAATTTGGGGTATTTTGTGTTTTTGTAGATAATCCTCCACATCTTTTGAATTCCCAATTTTGTTGGTTTATATCTGTGTATCTTTTTTCCCCCTTCTTCATATTCCTATTCTGATTGTTTTGATTTCCCTTTGTTCATTTAATTTTCAACCTTCTTTCTAATCAGGTTCACTAAAGGTTAACCAACTTTATTTGACTTTTCAAATAATTGAGGGGGTATTTTTGTTTGTTTTTTTGTTTGTTTTTTAGTGAGGCAATTGGGGTTAAGTGACTTGCCCAGGGTCACACAGCTAGTAAGTGTTAAGTGTCTGAGGCTGGATTTGAACTCAGGTACTCCTGACTCCAGGGCCGGCACTTTATCCACTGCGCCACCTAGCTGCCCCCAAATAATTGAGTTTTATAATTTTATTTTATTTTTTCTTTTACTTATCTATTCCTTTAATTTTCAGAAATCTGTTTTTATTTTGTTTGTTGGCTTTTAAAGTTTTTAAGTTACCTATTCACATTGTTAATTCTCCCTTTTTCTATTTTGTTAATGTCTGTTTTTAGAATTTCCTTTTCTTTGAGGACAGCTTTAACTGCATTACAGAAGTTTTGACATGCTCCCATCACTGTCTCTTTCATAAAGAAATCATCAATTGTTCCTGCAACATACTCTTTGACCCACTCACATTTTAGGAATGAATTATTAAATATACATTTAGGTCTGTGTCTTTGACTTGTGCTCCCAGAATTGATACTTATTTGACACTCATTATTGTCTTTAAAGGAAGTGTTTAGTATTTTTGCTTGTTTTTTTACACTTATTTGCATTTTTTCTCTCTATACTGTAATTTAGAGTACAGTTTTGTGAAGACCCTAAATTATTCTGTGGAATTTGTACACTTTTAGTTGTCTCTTTTTCAGAAGGTGCTATAAATTTCTTAGCTCTAGATTCTCTATTAGTTTGTTCAGTTTAATATTTTGCTTTTCCTTTTTGTTCTGTTGGATTTGTATGCCTCTGAAAGAGGAATATACGATTTCTACTATTGTTTAGATGACTTTGACTTTTTCTTTTCTTTTTTTTTTTTTTTGGTGGGGCAATGGGGGTTAAGTGACTTGCCCAGGGTCACACAGCCATTAAGTGTCAAGTGTCTGAGGCCAAATTTGAACTCAGGTACTCCTGAATCCAGGGCCGGTGCTTTATCCACTGTGCCAACTTTGACTTTTTCAAATGAACTTATGTTTGTAAAGTGTTTAGGATAGTGTCTGACACATCTTAAGTACTAAAGTACTTCCTTGTTTCTCCTACTTTTTGCAATTCAGTTAATTCATCTTCTGTGAATTTGGCTCATTGTCTTTGATTCCTCTAAGCAAAATATACTCTTCTCATTTATTTCTATTGATATTGTAATTTTTAAAATTATCTGACAGAATAATTACAGCTATCTTTTAAAAATTTGCCTGATGAAAAATATTGTTTTACCCTTTCATTTTGATTCTATATGCAACATTGTTTTTTAGATTTGTTTCTTTTAAACAATTGATTGTGGGGTTTATTTTGTTTTGTTTTGTTCTACTTTGCTATTATCTTTCATTTTATTGTTTAGTCCATTCACATTTAAAATTATGAAATATTTTTCTTTAGAATTTTGAAAATTAATCTTCCTTTCTCCATAGGATTACTTGTACTACAACAATTATTTTTTATAGACTTCGTCCTTCCTGCTATTTGTTTGTTAACCTTTTCCCTAGTTTGGGGATTTTATATAAATTATTATTATTTTTTCTTTTACTTAGTTATACATTTCTTTCCTTCTTTTTTCCTTTACTTTTTAACTTTTCATTTAAGTGGGTAGTTAAATCCTCCTCCCTTCTCTCCTATTTACTGATTATATTTGTTACTTTTCTTTTTGTATATTTACATTTCCCTAAAAAAAATCTTTGTTGTGTTCTTTTCATTATTTGCTTTCCTTTCCTGTGTACTTATATGAAATCATCTTATTCATGATCTATATCTTGTCCTTTAATCTTTTTCCAACTATCCTTTTGCTGGTGGTTGGTTATATATTGGGGCTGGGATGCAAAGCCATCTCGACTTCTTCCTACCTTGGGGGATTTAGGTTTTATCAGTCTTGGTACCTGTCCTAAAGTAGTCTCCGGGGACCAGGAATGACCTTTGCTTGTTTCCAGTCTTGGTTCTTTCCTCTGTTCCTTCTGTATTTAGGATGCATCAGCATTAGGTACTTTTTTTTTTCAGGGTTAGAAGAGAACTAGAATAGTTTCAAAGGACAGAATATCTGTAGTCTTAAGAAGCTCTAACCAACAGAATGCCCCAGGCAGAAGGCAGCTTGCTTCTCTCCCTGACTCCTCATTATGTGACTGGACAGAATAAGACGGTAAAGTGGGTACAGTGCTAGGCCTGGACTCAGCAAGGCTCATCTTCCTGAGTTCAAGTCTGACTTCAGACACTAGCTGTATGAACTTGGGCAAGTCATTTAGCCTTGTTTGCCTCAGTTTCTTAATCTGTAAAATGAGATGGAGAAGGAAATGGAAAACCACTCCAATATCTCTACCAAGAAAGCTCCAAAAAGGGTCACAAAGGGGCAGATATACCTGAACAGTAACAAAAGAATGAATGCCTGCCATGTATTGTAGTTTGTTAGAGGATGTTGGGGCAGGGGTGAGGCTTCCTGACAAAGTTTCTACAGCAGAAAATGATTGTAATATGGGCCCATATACAGCCTATGGGTTAGTCTGTGCATCCCTGCTGAGAGAGTGGAGTTTGTTTGGGAGAGATGCCAAGTGAGCACTTTAAGAATTAGTTGTGCCTGATGCTAATTCATAAAGGTATTTACCATGTTAGGATTGTTTTGTTTTTTCCTTTGTACTTAGCTGAAATTTCTCCCCATATAGGGCATAATTCCTTTTTAGGTATTTTTACTGAGAGCAAGTGAGGATTAGAAAGTGGCCAGTCCACCATCTTGTTAGAATCATGACCCAGAAGTCATTTTTATGTCATTTCAATGTAAAGTCACATTTTATTGAATGAAGACAGCATGGTAATAGTAGGGGGAGAAGTCCAATAATGAATCAAGAGTGTAGACTTCTAAAGTTGGCTGTACTACCAGGTAGCTGGGTGACTTTGGAAAATTCATGAAATATTTCTGGGTCTCAGTTTCCTCATTGATAAAATAAGGAGATTGTACTGAATACTCTTTCAGATCCTTTCCAACTTCACATTTTCATGATTGTATATTTTGGCAAGAGGAGCAGTGGAGTAAGTGAAAAGAGAGGGGATCCTGCAATAAGAAGACTAGTTTTTCAATAAGAAAACTAATCAAAATCATATGATTATCTCAATAGATGCAGAGAAAGCTTTTGACAAAATACAGCACCCATTCCTAATAAAAACACTAGAGAGCTTAGGAATAGGTGGAGCTTTCCTTAAAATAGTAAACAGTATCTACCTAAAACCTTCCACAAGCATTATACGTAATGGAGATAAGTTAGAGGCCTCCCCAATAAGATCAGGGGTGAAACAGCGATGTCGATTATCACCTCTATTATTCAATATTATACTAGAAATGTTAGTATTAACAATCAGAGAAGAAAAAGGAATTAAAAGAATTAGAATAGGCAAGGAGGAAACAAAACTATCACTCTTTACAGATGATATGATGGTATACTTAAAGAATCCTAGAGAATCAACTCAAAAATTACTTGAAACAATTAACAACTTTAGCAAAGTAGCAGGATATAAAATAAATCCACATAAATCATTAGCGTTTCTATACATGACCAACAAAGTCCAGCAGCAAGAGATAGAAAGAGAAATTCCATTTAAAGTAATGGTAGATAATATAAAATACTTGGGAGGCTACTTGCCAAGACAAACCCAGGAACTCTATGAACACAACTACCAAACACTCTTCACACAAATCAAATCAGATCTAAATAATTGGAAAGATATCAATTGCTCATGGATAGGCAGAGCTAATATAGTAAAAATGACAATACTACCTAAATTAATTTACTTATTCAGTGCCATACCAATCAGACTACCTAAAAATTATTTTATACAGCTAGAAAAAATAATAACAAAATTCATCTGGAAAAACAAAAAATCAAGAATATCCAGGGAAATAATGAAAAAAAATTCACAGGAAGGTGGGTTAGCGGTACCAAACCTGGAGCTTTACTATAAAGCGTCAGTCATCAAAACTATCTGGTACTGGCTAAGAAATAGAATGGAGGATCAATGGAATAGGCTAGGCACAAGAAACACAGTAGTAAATGACACTAGTAATGTAGTGTTTGATAAAGCTAAAGACTCCAGCTTCTGGGATAGGAACTCAGTATTTGACAAAAACTGCTGGGAAAACTGGAAGATAGTATGGCAGAAATTAGGCATAGACCAACATCTTGCACCTTATACTAAAATAAGGTCAAAATGGATACATGATTTAGACATAAGAGGTGATACCATAGGTAAATTAGGAGAGAAAGGAATAGTCTACCTTTCAGATCTTTGGAAAGGAAAACAGTTTATGACCAAACAAGAGATAGAGTATATTATAAACTGGAAAATGGATGATTTTGATTACATTAAATTAAAATAATTTTGTACAAACAGAAGCAATGCATCCAAAATTAGAAGGGAGGCAGAAAGCTGGGAAACAATTTTTGTGGCCAGTACTTCTGATAAAGGCCTCATTTCTAAAATATATAGGGAACTAAATCAAATTTATAAGAATCCAAGTCATTCCGCAATTGGGAAATGGTCAAAGGATATGAACAGGCAGTTTTCTGATGAAGAAAACCAAAGCTATCTATTCCCATATGAAAAAATGCTCTAAATCTCTAATGATTAGAGAGATGCAAATAAAAACAACTCTGAGATACCACCTGACACCTATCGGATTGGCTAAAATTACAAAAAAAGGAAAATAATGAATGTTGGAGAAGCTGTGGGAAAATTGGAACACTAATGCATTGTTGGTGGAGCTGTGAACTGATCCAACCATTCTGGAGAGCAATTTGGAATTATGCCCAAAGGGCGATAAAGCTGTACATACCCTTTGACCCAGCAATACCACTTTTGGGTCTTTTTCCCAAAGAGATCATGGAAAGGGGAGAGAGACCCACATGTACAAAAATATTTATAGCTGCTCTTTACATGGTGGCAAGGAATTGGAAGTTGAGGGGATGCCCATCAATTGGGGAATGGCTGGACAAGTTGTGGTATATGAATGTAATGGAATACTATTGTGCTGTAAGAAACGATGAGCAGGAGGAATTCAGAGAAACCTGGAGGGTCTTGCGTGGGCTGATGACGAGTGAGATGAGCAAAACCAGAAGAACATTGTACACAGTATCATCAACATTGTGTGTTGATCTACTGTGATGGACTATATTCTTCTCACCAGTGCAACGATACAGAAGATTTCCAGGGAACTCATGATAGAAGAGGATCTCCAAATCCAGGGAAAAAAAAGAACTGTGGAGTATAGATGCTGATTGAACCATACTATTTCTTTTGTTTTTGCTGCTGTTGTTTTTCTATTTTGAGGTTTTTTGTCATTGCTCTGATTTTTCTCTTATAACATGACTAATGCAGAAATATGTTTAATGTTATTATGTATGTGTGTGTGTGTGTGTGTGTGTGTATATATATATATATATATATATAACCTATATCAGATTACCTGCTGTCTAGGGGAGGGGAGAGGGAGGGAAGGGAGCGAGAAAAATCTGAAATTGGAAAGCTTGTATAAACAAAAGTTGAGAACTATCTTTACATGTAACAGGAAAAAAATAAAATACTTTATTAAAAAAAGAAAAGAAGAAGACTAACTTTCCATCTCAGCACTGCTACTAAGTACCTGTATGTCCTTGTTGACAATTCACTTACTTTTTTCTTTTTTCTTTTGGTGGGGCAATGAGGGTTAAGTGACTTGCTCAAGGTCACAGAGCTAGTGTCAAATGTCTGAGGCCGGATTTGAATTCAGGTCCTCATGAATCCAGGGCCAGTGCTTTATCCTCTATGCCACCTAGCTTAACTTACTTGTATAGCCTCATTCTACTTAGAAAAATAACATTGACTTTGCCTTGAATTATTAATTATACAGTAGACTTCACCAGGGTATTCTGAGGGAAATGCTTTGTAAACTCCTTTTTGTAAGACTGAACATTTTTCATTGTTGGAAATCTTTATTTTTCAGTGTGCATGTGAGTGAATGCATATTCATATTCTAGAAGTGCTAGAAGCAAGCTTGGGAAAATATTAACATTGAAGCCATATGGATGGAGAAACTCAGAAGTGTGGTGAAATAATATAATGATAGTTTCTCAGAAATAATATCTAGGAAGAGACATAATGTGATATTGTGGGTAGAGGGCTGGCCTTGGAGATGGAAAGAATTGGATTCAAATCATGCTGCTGACTCAAACATACTGTTTAGGAAACCATGAACAACTCATTGAATTTATTAGTGCCCAAATTGCTAAGTTGCAGATGAGTTACCAATCTACATCAGTAAGGGAGTTTCCTCACCTCAAGTTCCCTACACTGATAAAATATGTATGTGTATATAAGAGGGAGACAGAGACATAGAGACAGAGAGGGAAGGAGAGACAGAGACAAAGACATGGACAGAGTGATGGAGATGGGAAGACAGTTGGGGAGAGAGAAAGAGAGAGAGAGAGAGAGAGAGAGAGAGAGAGAGAGAGAGAGAGAGAGAGAGAGAGAGAGAGAGAGAGAGAGAGAATCTAGACTCTGTATGCACATACAAAGACATAGGTCTGTAAAAGACCTATTAAATGTACCACACTTCTTATGAAGGTTACCAATTTAACTCAAATACAGTGTAAATCCTTGTTAATATGCAATTTGCCTAGTAGGTCCTACTTATAAATTGAGGGGTTCTGTTTTTGTTTGTTTTTTTTAGAGGGGGTTGTTAATATTAGAACTGTAAGGAAAGAAGGTATAGTATAATTGCTTAAGGATTTTTAGTGTCCCAAGGTGTATTTTCTTCTTTTTTTAAAAAAAAACGTATTTCATAAACAATACATTGGATTTTAATATCCTTCCAAAGACTATACTTTGTTTTGCTGTATTTCATATTCTGTATGAATAACCTGACATATTCCAACCTCAGAAACAATGCCTTTTAAATTTCCACAATTTAAGACACACATGAAACTTTAGGGCTTATTTGTTTGTTTATTTTTATGCTTTCTTTGGACTTGGAAATAACTAAGGCAGTTTAGTGTTATTTTTTCCCACTTTAAAAAAAATTGCTCCCAAGCTAAGCTTTATCATGCCAACTATCATACAGTAGCTAGCTTTTACCACCAAGTTATGAACCCCTGGAACTGCTGAGACAACTTTCATTGAAATACTAGCAGTGGCACCACTATAATACTAATGATAAATGACTTACATTCTAAAACATTTAAAAATGATCATAGCCTTAAAGTCAAACAGATCTGGGAAATATTAATGGTATATGAACTGGCCTACGTGGATCTGAATTATGAACAGTAGAGAGATAGAAAGAGATAAATTGCATAATAAATCAAAGTTTACTTATTGTATTGTTTATTTAAAAACTATATATACTTTCTTTTTATGCATCATGTCAGCTTTCTGAAAAAAAGATGAATCATTTTAGATTCAGATTTATTCTAAGAATAAATATTTAAGCATTTGGTGGCATCATCCTGAGGAGAGGAAAATAATTAAAATATGCGTTTCACCAACAGAATATTCTAAGATAACTTTGACTCATTGTATGCACTTTTATTATAATTGATTTGTACGTTGTATGTTGAGCATAGTGTGTAGCACACCGTAGGTGTTTACTACATACCTGTTGACTAGCTATCGATTGTTTTTTTATCCACTTTTTTTTTGTGGGGCAAAGGGGGTTAAGTGACTTGCCCAGGGTCACATAGCTAGTAAGTGTCAAGTGTCTGAGGCTGGATTTGAACTCGGGTCCTCCTGAATCCAGGGCCCGTGCTTTATCCACCGCACAACCTAGCTGCCCCCTGACTAGCCATTGATTGTTAATTTATAAATGAATCAATCTTCCTTTTACTTGCTCTAGAAATAGTATTCTCCAAAAGTGAATTAAAACAATATTAAGACTAATTATTAAGTTTACCTTCATTCAAACTGTTGCATGGACCATAGTGTTCATTTTTTTATGCATGTCTTTAAAATTGTTTAGATTATACACATCTAACCATCTACAACTTAGAGAAGGTTTGCTTTTGTATCCCAAGCATGCCTACAAGAGAGTGTTAAAATGGTCCACATTTTTGCTTTTTAGGCCTATCTTGCCATAGCTGAATAAAACATTTGCTTTCAACCCTTTTGCAAAAGCATTGCTTTGCTGTTTGCAGAATGGTTCATTAGTGCCGGTTAGAATTACTTAAACAATAACTCTCTATACTCTCATACCATGTCCTGATTGACTGGAGTCTTGGCTGATGGAAAGAGGTGACCTTATTCCCCTTGGGTTGTCCAGCTGTCATTCACTGCCATCTGCCAGACATCTAGACCCAAAACCATATACAGTAATTCAGTAGTACTAACAATTATGCGACTCTGGAGCCAGATTTCTAATCATCATTAACTAAAATGCTCTTATGTAACTTGTAGAGTCTAATGTAGCATAATATTCTGGTGCAGAAATTAGAGGCCTGGAGGAGGATCAGTTTGAATGAGGAGGAACCATGTGATACTACTGTAGAGCCATGATTAAATTATTCCTGCAGCATTTATTTTCCCATTTCTAAGTTGATACTACTGGAGGCAGCAGATCATAGTGGACAGATTGCTGGACTTGGAGTCAGGAAGACTTGGGTTCATCCTATCTCTCACATATAAGCTATGTGACCCTGAGTGAGTCATTTACCTTGGTGTGCCTTAGAAAACTTATTAAGACTTACGTGTTAAGATAGAGACAGGTTGAGATCTCTGTAGGCACAGTGAGTAACCACACCAGATGTTCCTCTTCTGGTGAGTCCAGAGATTCTTTAGGGCTCTTTTGTTGTTGTTCTTCAGTTGTTTAAGTTGTTTCCAACTTTTCATGACCCCATTTAGTATTTTCTTGGCAGATACTGGACTGGAGTAGTTTTCCATATCTTCTCCAGCTTGTTTCAGAGATGAGAAATTGAAGCAAACAGGGTTAAGTGACTTGCCCAGGGTCACACAGCTAGTAAGTGTCTGATGCCAGATTTGAACTCATGAAGATCTGTGTACTACTAAACGAGAAGTCAAAAGGCATCATGGAGTGGTAGAGAGAAAGCTAATCTTGGAGTTAGAAAGATTTGTTTTCAATTTCTGCCTTTGACATAATAGTGACTGTGTCACTCTAGGTAAGATACTCAGTTCCCCAGGCAACTCTCTTAGATTATCAGTTGCAGAGGAGTTCTAAGCTATAATTGTCACAAGAATTCCTTTGCCAGTTTCTTCCATGTTTTTCTATCTGAGCTCACATGTGGTTTCATAGTGATCCAATTAATCTCATTCTTGACTAGGACTAGACACGTCCACTCCCTATGTATACCCTTTCTGTCCATTATATCTTGATCTGCCAGGCTGGTGCATCTCAGTTCACTGAATTAAGACTAGAGTAGCGTGACCCCTTTAAAGCTACTAAGAGATGAGAGTGTTTCAAAGAAGGGAGGAGGAAGAGAGTGGGGTGAGAAGAGAATGAGAGAAATGAAGTAGAGCCACAGAAATGGCAAGTGTGGGGTGGAGTGGGACATTTTTTTCAGGCATTATAAAGCATGCCTGTTTCCATACTAAATAGAGTCTGACAATTGGGAAAGCAGCATGGCAACAAAGACTGTTCCAGATTGCAAAGGCTGGGGAGAAAGAGGGAAGGAGAGGAGACTACATACACTAGCCTAGCAGAGACCTGGAAACAAAACAAAACAAACTCTTTGGCCGCAACAAGGCCAGGGCACACACTGTCTTCAGGGAATCACTCTATTGGTCCTATCTAGATCCATGTGAAAATGAAACAAAACAAAAGAAACAGTCAAAGTAAGTGTAAAGATACAATACAGTTGCAAACATTTTAGTTGTGTAGGACCATGGTATGACAGCTGCTTGTTTTTAAATTGCCAACCAAAAGTTTTATATTAGACAAAGTTTTTTTTCTCTACAGCAACAAGTACCATGCTATATTTATATGAAGTCAAGCTGAACTGTTTTAGAAATACTTCATTGGCCCAATTTAATAATTAGTTGGCCTAGCTTACAGTTTTCACATTATCTAATGGTTCTGTAATTTTTTCTCTGACAAGATTCCCATTGTAATTTCTAGGAATCCATAAAGGATTTTCACTGGGTATGAACTTTAATGCCAGTTGTGCATATTTCAATGGCTTATGAATATTCTTGCTGGCCCATCACCACAGGAAAATGATTACATAACTTAAAGCTGGAATTTTTCCAAATAGTTATATCCTGAAAAAAAAATTGAACAGTTCTACTACACTGCTAAAATGGTAATGGGAATTTGACCCATGAGAACATACTCTCTTTTCTTTTAAGAAGCATGCTGTTGGTTCAGAAAGGGGGAAAAAAGAGAAATAAAATAGAAAACGTATTTAAATGCTTTTCATTCATGGTGTTACAAATCGTTGGTAGAAAAAACCCACGTTTTTCCTTAACACAATGTAACAAGCAATTAACTTTTTGGCATGGTGATAAATCTGCTTCCCTAAGAAGGTGTTCTGTGTTTTAATAGTGGCAACACATGCTAGCGTTTTCATTTTTATTGAATAGTAAGGTGAAGACACATCATCCAATTTAAGTCATAAAGGTGGTCCCCCTGGGAATACTGAGATTTCTGCGTGGAATGCTTCCATTGGATGGAATCTCATTAAATTAATAGGAAAAGAAAAGAAAAAAATAATAATACATACATAGCTCAGGGCCCCAGTGTCTGGCACCTAGTAGGTACTTAGGAAATGCTTATTGAATTGAATTGAGTTGAACAACAGAGGATTTGATTTAGAGTAGAAATGGATCTTCGAGGTCATCTAGTCTAACCCCCTAGTTTTATAGATGAGGAAATTGAGGTGCAGAAAGGTTAAGAGACTGGACCCAAATCACACAGATCATTTTCCACCAAAGCCCTCTGCTCTTCCCAATTTTCCTATTAATGGCGAGGACACGGCCGTCCTCTCAGCCATATAGGTTTACAACCTCAGTGACATCCTTTGACTTCTCATCTTCTTTCACCCCTGCATCTCCAAACTGTTGCTAAATCTTTCTGTTTTGACTTTCACAACATCCCTTGTAGGCTTCCCCTTCCCTCTACTTACACAACCATACCCCTAGTACCAACCATGCTTGCTTCTCTCCTGGAGTTTTGCAAGAGCTTTCTAATTGCTTTCCCAGCCTCAACTTGTTTCCCACTCCAATCCATCCTCCACTCAGCTGTGATTTTCCTAAAGACCAGGTCTGATCACATCACCCTTTCTTCACCATTAAATCAATTCTAGTGGTTCCCTCTTACCTCTGGAATTTTTTTTTTTGGTGGGGCCATGGGGGTTAAGTGACTTGCCCAGGGTCACACAGCTAGTAAGTGTCAAGCGTCTGAGGCTGGATTTGAACTCAGGTACTCCTGAATCCAGGGCGGGTGCTTTATCAACTGCGCCACCTAGCTGCCCCCTTACCTCTAGAATTTAATAAAAAATTCATTGGTATTTAAAACCCTTTAAAATCTGGTCTCTTCTTACCTTTTAGATCTTATATTTTAATCCCCACAAAGAATTGATCCAATAATGCCAGCCTACTTCCTGTCCTTTATACACATTTTCCTGTTTCTATTCATTTACACCAGCTTCCCTATATCCATGGAATGCTTTCAACTATGCCTCTTAGATTTCTATTAAGACTCTACTCAAATCCTACCTTCTCCAGAAGGAATCCTCTGTATTCCTCTCCATCCACCCCAATCCCCCACTCCTTCCTTGCTACGGCTGGTGTCTTCCCTTTGAAAATACCTTCTTACTCTAAAAATATATGTACCTTGTTTTATCTTGTTTCCCTTATTGGAATGTGAACTTTTCTTACCCTTTTTTTTTGTATATCTGGTGCTTAGCACAGTGCCTAGCACACAGTAGGTTGTTTTCTAAGCCAGGATTTGAACCTGGGTATTCTGATAACAAATCCAGTGCTTGTTCCACTGAATTAGGCTGCCTCATTGCTTTTACTGCAATTTTACTGCCTCTTATTGATTACAAAGAAATGATTATAGAATTTTCTACTGTTTGTGAAATTTTTATGACTATGTAGTTCACATATAAGCTATATATGTATATGTCTCTCTGTCTCTGTTTGTTTCTTCCTCTCTCTTTCTCTATTTTGCTAGCTAGTAAGAGGTAGAGCCAGAATTCAACCTCGGATTTTCTGATACCGGACTGATCTTTCTTCTATACCACATTTGGCACTTGTATTTCAAAAAAGTATAAACACTTCTACCCCAAAGGCCTAAGATACAAACTTGCATTAAAATTGAAAAGATTATGGACCTCATAGTGCTTGTCAAATAAAGTATATAGTATTATAGTTCCAAATGCGTGATTCATAGACTTATAGTGCTTAAAACCAGTGTCCAGCTTAAATTGATTTAGGCAGGTGGCACCATGATCATTTTCTTTAGTTCTTTCAAAACAAGGAAAATATTGAAGACCAAAGGTTCTAGAGTTCTAGAAAATAAAATGTTTGTTCCATGTTCATTATTATCAAGGTTACGAGTGTATATCTATATCTATGTGCCTGTAGGATTGATTCTCTCTCTCTCTCTCTCTCTCTCCACACACACACACACACACACACACACACACACACACATACACATGCATGTGTGTATATGTGCTCATGTTTGCTTTGTACCTATCTATGCTTATTTGGGAATTTTTACTGGTACAAACCTTTTATGTGCCATGCTACACTTCCTCTCATTATATATATATATATATATATATATATATATATATATATATATATATATATATATATATATATATATATATATATATATATATATATGGGAAGGAAATCAAAGAATAACAAAATAGACATCACTTTGAATTTGTTTGGTCATCCATTTAATTATATATTTTCTTTCTTTCCTATCTCACCTTAAAAAACAAACTCAAAGCCTTTTGAAACAAGCATGCAAAGTCAAGCAAAATACATTTTCACACGTTGCAACTGAATCAATTTGAACATTTCGGAGTGCTAAATTAAAGTTGGTCTAAAAACTGTGTAATTCTTGGCACCTTCAGCCCTGAACATATTCAGTGGACTCTACTGGTATTTGTACTGTGGTTAAGGGACAAGATGAAAGTGCCCATTACATTATATATCACACAGAATGAAAGAGCATAGGAAGGTCTCTATAAATCCTAGAGGGGAGTACCCCTACCATTGAGGTCACAGAAAGGATCAAAGTAGATGATCATCTTATAGATTTTAGGAGGTGTGAAAATTGAATAATACAGCAATGTGATTTTTCCTATATGAATGTTGTGTTGTTATTGGTATGTCAGTCAATTATTAAATATTTTGCCCAGTAACTAATGTGTCATTTGCACATGAATCTTAGGATGTAGTGTGGCCTAATGTATATTTAAATGCTATTTTGAAATATAGCATTGGGCCTTTTCATTTTTTTTCCTATGGAAAAGAATTCCATAGATATATTCACAATGATAATTAATGACACCATATTTTCCCACACAGATACTGCCTTCAAAAGTAGAAATGGCAGCAGGAAGGCCTGGATTAGTTGAATATGGGTCAAAGAATGTTTCAAAATCATGTACCAAAGCTCCTAATACTTCCATTTCCCATGCCTGGAAAGCAGCTGCCTCCAAATGCTATGTTTCTAGTGCCAACCAGGCACTCTTGGGATAGAGGATAAAGGGGACACTTTGCATCTACCCACATTGAGAGCAAGATAATCCATCTCAGTTTCAGGGAAGAAAAAATATAATTACTAAGTCTGTCTAGAATACTGACTGAATTATTTACAAGTGGTGTGAGGCTTTCCTAAGAAAATATACAGGAGGCAACCTCTAAAATTTTGCCCCCACTGCCAAGGGTAATGCAAGAAGATAATAATAGGATTTAAACATTATTGAAGAATATGAATCACTATAAAAGAAGGTTTTTTAAAAAGTGTTGTCTTTATTGAGAGGTTCAGTCAAATAAGTTTTTTCTTTGCCATTTCATTCATGAACATTTGAATCAAAGTACTGTTATAAAATAATACTGCTTAATGAAACTCATGCTATTGAAGGAAATTGTTGTGTCACTCAGATTCTAGCAAATGGAGACATTGGAGTTCAAACTGGTCATTCATTCCTAGAAATAGAAATTCTGATATGTATCCCTAAAATAGCTACATAATTTTAAATTTGATTCAGAAAAACTCTCTGAAAGAATGGTTATATATGTATAATCAATATAATATTTCATGCCTTCTCAAGGTATGGGGGAGGGACAAATGGGAGGGAGAGAATTTGGAACTCAATTTTTAAAAATATAAAATAATTGTAAATATTTAATGAAAAATAAAAATGCATTAAATTTTAAAATAAAATAATGGCGACAATTATATTTTAAAGTAGTTGTAGAATTTTAGAAAAAGGTTTGGGAACATCCCACAGACCCAATTTAATGAGTATTTTGGCAAAACATTTAACAAAGTCTCTCATGCTATATTTACAGAACACGGAGAGAGATGTGGCTTAAACAATAGCATCTTTTGGTGAATTGAGGACTGGTTAAAATCATCAGTGTTTTGATGTCAGCTTGGAAGGAAAACTCTAGTGGAGTATATACATGCCCCTATGCTGTTCAAATTTTTTTTTTTAATTTCTTGGACAGTGACATAGATGGTACTATTATCAAAACAGGTGACACCTCAGTGGAAGGCATACTAACATACTGGAAGACAAGATCAGTATCCAAAACAAGCTTGATAGGCCTGAATAATGGGTCAAATTGAATTAGATAGCAATGGATAGGGATAAATTTAATGTTTTACATAGAGGTTCTAAAATCAGCTTCACAGTTCTAAGATGGGGGTAGCATGGCTACAGGAGTTCATCTGAAAAAGATCTTGAGATTCTTTGGAACTTCAAACTCAATATGAGTCAGTAGTTTAATGAGATAGTGATGAAATCTGTACTATCATTAGCTACATTGAAAGGGTTTACATATTCTCCATTACTAGTAAGATAGTCGTTCTCTTGTGCTCTGCCTTGATCAGACAATAGTACATGAGCTGTAATTTGCTCAGTTCTGACTAACACATTATAGGAAGGACATTGCTATGCTAAGGAGTATGTGGAGGAGTGGAACCAGGATGACAGAATTGGTTGAAGGAATTGGGTACCTTTAACCTAGTAAATAGAAGACTCGAGGGTGGGGAGTGGGAAAGAAGCACAATTGCAGTTTTCAAGTATTTGAAAGACTCTAACATGGAAAGGGGAATATATTTGTTTTGTCTGGGCCCTGAGGTCAGAACCAGAAACAAAGGATGGAAATTTTTTAAAAGGGCAAATTTAGCTTTTATATAAACCACATTTTGAAAAATCAATTTCATTTCTTAGTTTTTCATTGTTATCTGATGTGTTTAACTATCTTCTGGTTGGTCAGTTTGCATGCTGCTCACTTTTGAGCTCTTTTGAAAGAATTGCTCAAATCCTTCCCTTTTGCTGAATGTCAGTTATTTTGTTTAGTGACTTGTTTCATCTTTGCAGTATAGTTTATTTTTCCGTGCAAGACAGTGTTCTTTGCAGAATATCATATTTCATTATTTCTATGAATTACAATGAGGAATTAATTGTCCTTGTAATATAAAAGGATTTTCCCCCCACTTGCTCCCTGAAAAACATGTTGTCTGATGTTGAAATTCTGAAATTTTACAATGATGTTCTTTGCTGAGTTAAATTTGTAGTTTATTTTAGTTGATGTTCTGTGAACTCCATCCATTCTTTTCAGTCTTCTTCCAATACTTCGGTGAAAATTTCCAGTATGATATCCTGTAGTGGATTCAGGAAAACCTTAATGATTGAAAATTTCGAGTGATTGTTTTTGGAAATCCTATAGTTCATAGAATATCTCTTTGCATTATATTTTAAATGATTTATTCCACTTTTATATATCTTTCATAAATTCTTCCAATCTTGTTATCTTTTTTTTTTAGTGAGGCAATTGGGGTTAAGTGACTTGCCCAGGGTCACACAGCTAGTAAGTGTCAAGTGTCAAGTGTCTGAGGCCAGATTTGAACTCAGGTCCTCCTGACTCAAGGGCCAGTGCTCTATCTACTTTGCCACCTAGCTGCCCCTCTTGTTATCTTTTGATTTCACACAGTCACTTTTCCAACTGCCTTTGAATTTTTGTGTTCTGATTCTTTAAATAATCTACTGCTTTATAAAGTATGTCTGTCTTAAGTTCTAAATTTGCTACCCTTTTTTTGTAGATTTTGATTTTTTCCTTTTGGACTCTAATTTCTATCTTTATTTTTAATAAAATGTTTTCTCTTTATTATTTAATTGATTATTAGAAGCATTTTGGAGGATGAAGAATTTATCATGATATTTTCGCCTTGCTCAGAAATTCTCATTTGGCTTCCTCTATTGAAAAGTTTATGTTTGTTGTAATGACACTTTCTTCAGGTGTGTATCTTCTTCAGTTAGCCTTTCTCTGTTATTTCTAGCCACTTTGCTATTTTTTCTATAGTATTCTTTTATAAACATCTTTCATATTTTCCCTCCTTTCTCTTTGGTAGGCCCATTCATCACTGTTGTTGCCCTTCCCTTAGTTTGTGGTTCCTGATATCTTTTCACTCAGACCACTAGGCTGGATAAGATCTGTGGCCATCCAGGTTGTGAATGAGATCAGTTGATACACTGAATCAAGGAGTTCCTGAGGCCATGGATATTGAACACATTCTCTACCTCCTTAAGGATAATTTTTTCAGAGCTCTACCTCCTTTCTGCCACTAATTTCTTTTTTTCCAGTCTCTAGCTGACCCATCTGAGAATCCTTGACCATTAGACCTTTCTTCTACCTTTCTCCTACTGGTTCCTGATTTCTTCATGTATGATTTTGAATAGTTATAACCAGTGTTTAACGTCTAGGCCACTAACTCTTCTAGACCTCACTTTCTGATATAGTAGCCCACATTCTTTACTGTGGAATATCAGGGCTAGTTTTATCCCTCTAGGACACTGCCAAAGAGTTAATTCCAATATGTGATGTCTAAAAATTCAGCTGCTGTCAATTACCATAGGCTACCCTAAGCCTATGTAACCATGGACTGTGAGACACAGGGATAGAATGTGGGAGTGCTGAAAGTAGAACCTAAATATAAATGCCCAAATTCAATTTAAATTTTTTGCTTCAAGGAACCAGAGCAACTAACTTTTACTGAATAGGTACTCCTTATATATTCACATATTAACTGTTATGGTTATTATGCATAAATGTGCATAGTTACCTTCAAAACTTTCTGATAACATTCTACACAACCTGGTTGGATTAGCACAACTTTAAAAGTTTAAGTTAGGGACTCCTACTGAATTCCTCATCTGGTGATTTCCAGTTTGTTTTCTCCTGACCTTTCTTTTTATAATCCTTTAAGACCCCAAGCTTGGCTAGCACCTATAAAGAGACAACCCCAGACATATCATTTTATGATAGATTGAAGTGAAGGGAATAAAATAAATGCAAAATGAACAAAATATGAACCATAATGGCTTGGATATATCTAACACTCTAAGTTTTATAAAGCGTAACAATCCTGTGCCTTAAATCTTGGTTTTCTGGGGAAAGGTCCAGTGTTTTCCATTAAATTGATCTGCCTCTCAAAGAACAATTAGTGAGTGGAAGAGAATCAAAAATTAACACCTGCCAGTCAAGATCAGAAAATGTATTCCAGGGGAGAGGGTAGCTATCAATTCATTTCAATGAAAAAAAATTTACCAACAACTTTCTTGCCACAATGTCTCCAGCATTGATTATTTCCATCTTTGCTACTTTGAGTGGTGTTCTAAGTAATGTGGTAACTATAGCAAGGCAGGATTTAATGGGTTTCTTTCCATGGAGGTAACTGGTTTCCATAAGGAAGTTTTATTAGAGAATTAAGGATGGAAGTAGATCAAAGGGATAAAGAAAAGTAAAAGAACGGGGGCAGCTAGGTGGTGCAGTGGATAAAGCACCAGCCCTGAATTCAGGAGGACCTGAGTTCAAAGGCGATCTCAGACACTTGACACTTACTAGCTGTGTGACCCTGGGCAAGTGACTTAAGCCTCATTACCCTGCAAAAAGAAAAAAGAAAAAGAAAAAAAAAGTAAAAGAAGAGAATTCAAGAAAGTAGAGAGGCAATTTATTGGAATATTTTATTGGTGAAAAAAAGATAAGTTGAAGAAATTATTTTGGTAGAACTTGAATCTGTAAGAGAGAATGGAAAGATGGTGTGAACCTTCATCAGAGGATGTGAGAAATAGGTAATAGAGTTGATATTCTAGAAGAAATTGGGATGAAATCGAGCTGTGATTTACCTGCTGTAACAAGGAGTTCAGTTTTGATCATCTCATTTAAGAAAGTAATTGTTTGAGAGCTTTTTGTTTTTATGCCACAGACATTTTCCTTTAAACCCCAAGATTCTCACTCCTCGGGAAATTTTCTCTTGTGAGAAGGAAAAATATTGATTTAAAACCAATAAATATTGGCAGAGCATATGCTGATATACACCACATTCCATAATTCTTGGTATATATTGATGAAATGTCTGTTTCATCATAAGTCCTCTAAGACTGACAGTGGTTATTGCAAAGAATTGGGAGTTTGATTTAAGTATTGTTTTCATTTACATTGTTGTAGTCATTGCATATATTGTTCTTCCAGTTGTATATATTTTGCTTTAACTCACATGTCTTCTTATTGTTTTCTGACTCCTCCATATTCACCATATATTATGGCACATTAACATTCTGTTATGTGAATATTCCATAATTTTATTCATCCATTTCCCAATTTATGGGCACCTATTTCCTCTCCCCCTCTTTTTTGCTACTACGAATAGTATTTCTATAAATATTTGGTTTTATGTTTGTCTTGTTCCCCCCACCCCATTTTTTTTTTAAATACCACTTTGTGGTAGATGTCTGATACTGAGCTTACTGAGTATGAAGCATCAGCAGCCAACACAGCAAGGCCTCTTGTCTGTGTATATAACCTATCACATAAGTTGTCCCCTACCTCTATACTGAGAGGAAGGAAATATATTTTTATCATTTCTTCTTCAAGGACAATTACAATCAGAAGTCATCAGCCTTCCAGCATAGTTTTAATTTTTGCTATTGTACTCATTACATAGATTGTTTGCCTAGTCTTGCCGACCATTTAATCAGTTCATGGAAGTCTTACTTCTCTAATTGCCTAATATCCATTGTTTCTTATGGCTGAATAATATTCTAGTACATTCATATACTACAGTTTGTCTACCTCTTGCTCAATTAATGGACACCCACTTTACACACACAAATGTTGCTCTCACTTGTTTAGTACATTTTATGCCTTTTGTCTTTGACTTCCTTGGCAAAGACTCTATTTTCTTCCTTTATAGCCTCCCCAAATGCCTAGTATGGTCCTATAACATGGAAATTCTTGATAATTGAGTGAATGAATGAATAACAGATCATAGTAACATATTTAGCCTTTTCTTAAAATATTGATTTCTCATAATATTTAAAGAAGAGAATTTTAGATTTATATTTTAAATTTATGAACTTATAGAATTATATTTTATCTTAAAAATAAAAAATGGCACCAATTTTTCCTGGTTATATTTTAAAATTTGTGTGAATTTCATAAATATGTAAGGTATCTTGAGCCAATTTCCCTTTAATGAGTGCCTTGGCTATACGGAAACTTTCCTTAAGTCATGCCAGACTAAGAAAAATTTATATGGGATGGACTTTTAAATAAACTACGTAATTTCAGTTTCCTTGAAAACAAGCTTAAGAATTGTAACAAATAATGTGTATGCTATAATAACATCTGCACAAGTAGAATTGTATTTATTGATAATGAAGAATTAACTACTGTAGTCTTTTTTTTTTTGGCCAGACCTTGAGGGTTAAGTGATTTGCCCAAGGTCACACAGCTAGTAAGTGTCAAGTGTCTGAGGCCAGATTTGAACTCAGGTCCTCCTGAATCCAGAGCCAGTGCTCTATCCACTGCGCCACCTAGCTGCCCCTACCGTAGTCTTATTGCCAGATCCACACTTCACTTTTCTTAACCATACATTTCAGTTTTAGTTAAAGGCCTTGAAGGGATAAAGAAAGAAGCTTTTCCCCTACCCCCATTAGCTTCTACAGAACTTTAAAAATAAATTAATACCACAAATAGGATTACAACTTCCTCTGGTTGCTCCATAGCTACCTTTCCTCTCCCCTTTTTGCTGTAGAACTATCTTCTACTTCTATAATCTTTCCTTACAATTTTTTTGGATGTTATTATCAATTGATACATAGAAAACATTTTAAAGGGGTTCATATGTACCAGGCAGCATGCTAAGTACTGAGATTACAAAGAGAAGACAAGTCCCTATCCTCAAGGAACTTACATTCTTTTTTTTTGGTGAGGCAATTGGGGTTAAGTGACTTGCCCAGGGTCACACAGCTAGTGTTAAATGACTGAGGCCGGATTTGAACTCAGGTCCTCCTGACTCCAGGGCCAGTACTCTATCCACTGTGCCACCTAGCTGCCCCAGGAACTTACATTCTAATGGAGGAGAAAACGTGTGTGTGTGTGTGTGTGTGTGTGTGTTTGTGTATGTATAACATAAGCCTGTTTGCCTAATAATTGTGTGTATATATACACATATACACATATATGCATGCATGCACGCATGCATACATACATAAACACATACATACACACAATTATTAGGCAAACAAGCCTATGTTTGCCTGACATTTTTATTGTTGTCCTTAGATATACAAGAAGATACAGCAAAGGAAGAGATGATGGATTTCAAAGTATCAAGTGTCAGAATTCATGACCCCCTGCTTAACTGCTCTTGCTATCTGATCTCTGCTCTGATCTGTCTGTGGACATCAGTTGACACCATACAGATGCTGCTGTTTTATATTATGTGTGTTTATACTCACCTCTCTTCACTTAGAAGACAAAAAATGGGAGTACATTGAAGGTGAAATTGTGTCTGAGTTCTGCAGGGTATACTAAACCACCAAGTGAGAAGATGCATCTTGAATTTCTTGTATTGATCCTATTGAGTGGCACATTTATCTATACTACCACCCCCATTCCCATCAGTTTTACATTCAGTTTAGAGTAAATTTGTCACCATCCTTGGGTGATGAGAGAAAAAGGAGGAAGCATTCTTGAGAAACAAAAATGTATGCTCAGAATTTAGATATGGTCTTGAAAAAACTTAGATTTCTCAAGATCTGCAAGGGGAAGTCACTCCCCCCTTCCCCTGTTCTTATGTCTGCCTTTGCTGTCTGCTTTCCTACTTCCTTCCTCCCTACTTCCTCCCTCCCTCCCTCTGTCTCTGTTTCTGTCTCTTCCTCTCCTCCCTCCCCTTTCTCTCTGTTATAGTATAGGATGACCAGAGGTAATCCTAGGAAGAGCCACTAGGGAAGAGCAGATATTCTTTCAGGTTCCTTTGACAGAGAGGAAGAGACAGAAAAAGTCAAGGTTAGGACACAGAAAGCTAAATAATAGAACTGAACTATTTTTTTCTTTTATAAAATAATCCTCAAGGTCATAGGCTCTGTCTTAGTATCTTCAAAAATTCCATAGATCTGAAGTGATTAAGAATTGAACTTTCTTATGTTTATCACAAACCACTAGGGAAAAAATCAAGTGAACCAAAGCCCTGATGAGGAATGCTTGGGTCTCTGTCGAGGTAGCTGCAATCAGAATATAATTCAAGAAGCTGGGATAGGAGATCACTGATTTCAGCAAAAAGACAAGTAGAGAACTAAAAAAATTACTCTTGATCTTCATTTTTAACTTTGCTTTGCAAATTACTTCTTAAAACATCTTTGATTGAGGTGAACCTATGCATGCTTTTAAGTGAAATTCCGTCTAAATCTATCTCTACTGTTATGAAAAACTCTGGTTGTGTCACTGGCTTTGGAAATCTGTTTGGCTGAAAATATTGAAGTCTTCTTGTATAATGTTATGTTATAGTGTTAAAGTGTTCATTCTAATTATTGCATAGATGCAATAGTTCTCATCAAAGACTAAAGCTCATTTATGTTGCTTTGAGTGAAACTTCTTGGCACAGCTAACTTCTAAAACCTGATCAGAGAAAAATGAAAGTTTTACTCACAGATGATGTTAATGCTCTTCTAGATTATTTTAGAAGATTTCTGCTCCTTTTCTTTTACTTTCTTTTTTTGGCCAAGAATAGTTCTTGGGACAAAATACATGTAGAAGGAGAAGAGACCTCAGGAGACCATGTTGATTTATTTAATACAGTTTAATTCAATGAACATTTATTAAGCCCTTACAATGTAAAGAGCACTCTGTCTACTAGATATTGGATTTTGAAAAATAAAAATAAAGTGGTCCTTGCCCATTGGGAGCTTATATTCCAATATGGTCAATCAAAACCTAGTGAAAAACTTTTTGAACTTAATATATTCATTTTTCTAAACTAACTTCATCATGAAATGTTCAAAGGAATGTCCTTATGAATCTTTGCCACATTCTCAGGTGTTAGTCGGCAAGAATGATCATCATCATTATACTCATTTAGCAAAAGATGAGGGAGTGCATTTCTGGGAAATAGCACCATATTTTATGTTGACTACATAAGTAGTCAACTGAAGTTGATGGGGAACCTTTGAAAAGTAGTTCCTCACCAACTTTCTTGATGTGTTGGTATTCAAAATCAAAGAACAGGTCAATAGATTCTTATGTGTGGAAGATTATTTTTACCTGGGTTATGCATTGGGTAGTAGATAATTAATAGAATATATTAATATAGTATATAATATAATGTATCACTCCATCTAGCTATAATTTTTGGTTTTTAATTATTTAATAGTATTTTATTTTTCTAAGTACATGTAAAGATAAATTTTAACAAGTTAAGTTCCAAGTTTTCTCCCTCCCTCACTTCTCCCCTCCTTAAGATGATAACCAATTTGATATAGGTTATATATGTTTAATCATGTAAAACATATTTCCATATTAGTCATGCTGCGAGGGGGCAGCTAGGTGGTACAGTGGATAGAGCACCAGCCTTGGATTCAGGAGGACCTGAGTTCAAATCTGACCTCAGATACTTGACACTTACTAGCTGTGGGACCTGGGCAAGTCACTTAACCCCAATTGCCTCACCAAAAAAAAAAAGTCATGCTGCAAACAAAGAAACAGACCAAAAGAAAAATGAAGAAAGTGAAAATAATATGCTTCAATCTGCATTCAGACTCCATCAGTTCTTTGTCTACATACGGATAGCATTTTTCATCATGAGGCCTTTGGAAGTGTCTTGGATCATTGTATTGCTAAAAATAGCTAAGTCATTCATAGTTGATTATCATACTGTGTACAATGCGCTACTTGTTCTGCTCATTTCACTTTACATCAGTTTGTGTGTTTTTCCAGGTTTTTCTGAAATCTTCCTAATGAAATCCATATTCATTTCTTATAGCAAAATAGCACTTCATTACATTCATACACAACAATTTGTTCAACCATTTCCAAACTGATGGGCATCCCCTTAATTTCCAATTCTTTCTGGTAATATTTTTTGAAGGCTAAGAATTAATCTTGCCAAATTCTCACACAATCCACTTGGCTCTATTCCTTTTTGCATCTAGTATTGTCCTGTAGCTACTTAATAAACAAAGGATATTGCATAGTAGGTTACTGACAACTAAAGTTTGTGAGAAGGACATTTGGAGGCATGTTTCTGCTTGTTTAAAGGCCCAAGGTGTTTGTATTTCACTCTCATTTTCGTGGACTTTTGCTTACAAATATGAGTGAGAGGTTTTCAAATCCAGAGATTGAGAAGTTGGCCTTGGGGAGGTGTCAGGTTTTTTCCCTTTCTTTTCTTTTCCTTTTTTCCCCATTTTGAATGCTAACCACACTTCAGCAGTGTGGCTTTTATCGAACATCATATACACTTGAAACTTAAGAACCTAGAAGTGATATAAGTTGAAATTTGAACTAAAAATAATAATAGCTAACATTTATATATTACTTTAAGATTTGCAAAGTTCTTTATATAAATTTTGTTTTGCATTTGGTTGTATGAAGTAGGTATTACTTTTGTTATTATTCCCACTTTACAGATGAAGGAAATGAGGCTTAGAAAAATTAAATGACTCATCTACTTCCACACAACTGTTAAGTGTGAGAGTTGAGAATCAAACCCAGGTCCCATAGGATTACAATTCCAAGACTTTTACCATTCCAGTATGCCACTTATTTATGAAACTACAGCATCCATTTATGTTTAGCAGAATGTCCTTCCTCCTTGTTTTTTTTGTACTTGTATTTTACCCCTAGACAAAAGAATTCTTTATTCAATAAAGTTTCCTTTGCTATTTCAGGCTTCTAGTCATTCCAGTGTACCTACACTTGTAATATGTTGAAGTAATTAAACTAAATGGAGAATGTCTGAAGGTTACAATCTACCTAGTTCCAAATTATATTATATTTAAGTTGCTTATGGAGTGGAAAGACATGTAAAGTACAACAGAACTCTGTTATAACATGGTTCATTATTATACAGTCAGAAATAACATGGATCAAATCAGATGCACTGAAACCTAATTACCTGAAGTAAAGCCTGATATATCATAGTTAACCTATAAGGCAACTATTAGTCAAGGTCTCCCTATACCAGTGCTATAAAAGAATTCCATGGTATTAACATGGGGCTGGTTAGTAATGCCTTTGTTGTTGAAAATGGAGTATGTGAATAAGTTTGTACTACATTATGTGATTTCATTCATATTAATTATTTTATGGACCAAAATCCTCTAAGGAGTAGCACAAATCCTCATAATGTCCAAGGGTACTAGATGTAACATTTGAAATTCTGATTTAGCAGAAAGATGAGTAAAAACCACATAAAGCCAACAACTCCCTATTGGATGCACATCTAAGCATTCTCATGTGCATAAATTATTTCAGATAAGGTCAACAATAATTTCCCACTCACAAATGGAACTAAGAGATCTTCCTGTTTCAAACAACACCATTTTAAAATACTTTGGATTGAGAATGAAGAAATCTGTTGACTGTTATTCTTTTTTGTGTTATAAATTTTATTGGATGTTATTTGAAAGAATAGAAATCAAAGGGAAGAACAAAATCTGGGAAGAAAATGGAGTTTAATGTTAATGTTGTATAGGGTAGAGTTAACAGAAATCTAGTTACTGCTATAGGCTCACTAAATGACAAAACTAAGAGATTATGCGTCTGATATACATCTGTTTATTTAGAGTCCCACCTCCATTTTGTTTCTGAAGCTGGTATCAGGAAGTATTTTTGCATCCTCTAAAACTGGTATTTGAGGCACCATCTTTCAGAGATCATCATTGTGTAGTCTTTTCTTAGCATGGAGAGGGGAGCTCTGTTGTCAAGGCCAAATTACAGCTTGGATAATTACTTTTGTTCACTTTCCTCTCCTCTCTTTCTAATAGAGAATGATGCTATTTTTGTTATGATAATAATGGACGCTTAGGGCACCCCCCCCCAATTCTTTGTTGTCTTGCCATAATTCACATAATTTATTCAGAATGTTGGTAACTCTTTTATCTCTCATTCTACAAATGGTCAAATGGAAATTTAGAGAGAATAAATGACTTATTCAAAGACAAAGGCAGAATTATGATACAGATATAGAAGGAACAGACGCGCTGTCTCAATTTTTACACTTTGAATCATGTCTTGAAAAAAAATGGTTTCTGCTTTTCACTCAAAAAAAGGAGGTGTCATTAAGAAAATGAATCAAAAAGGAAGGAAAATACATTTCCTTAAAAAGATCACAAACATTATGATCAGATTGGGGAAGGATTAAAAATATTGCTTCTGAGGAGTCTCTCATAGAAGAGATATGTGCATGTATCTGTATGTATATCTATGTATACATATGTATTTATACATATATGTATATCTATCAATCTATGAAAGCTGGAACATGCATGTAAGTGCAGCTACTGGGGAGTCTGATACTGATGGATCTCTGGGGCTCAATAATTCTGAGCTGCACTGGGCTGTGTTCATCAGGTTTGGCATTAAAATGATAAACCTATGGAGCAGGGAGCCAACAGTTGCCTAAAGAAGGGGCAGAATGACCCATGTCAGAAAGTATAAGCCAAAGCTCTGGATTATCAGAAGTGAAATTGGACCCTTGAACAAGGTAGGAAGATCCTGTCAAGGAAGAAGGAAGGAGAGAGGGAGGGAAGGAAGGAAGGAAGGAAGGAAGGAAGGAAGGAAGGAAGGAAGGAAGGAAGGAAGGAAGGAAGGAAGGAAGGAAGGAAAGAAGGGAAAGAAGGGAAGGAAGGAGGGAAGGAGGGAAGAATGGAGAGTATAGAGGGAAGGAAGGAAGGAAGGAAAGAAGAAAACGACTTGCATTTTGTTGTGAGATGCTACAACGTTAAGTGAATTTCAAAGGTTAAAAGAACACTTGGTGAGCATTAAACTGTAAAAAAATGTTATTGAATAGCTTTTTGCCAGTTTTATAGATATGTAAGTCAGAGCAGAGGGAGAGTAAGGAGCTAAAAATAATCCAAAAGGTCTGTTCCCCAGACCTTTGCTCAGGGTAGTGTGCTTTGACCAGGCACTACAGTTGGACAACCTCGTTTGCTTATACAGATCTTGGGTTGCTCTCTATTCAAGTGAATGACAGAAAACTGTTGAGTCATGTTTTAAATCTGAAAGGTTACAAAATGCCATCCTGGCCCCTCACTTGCTCTACTTTTCAGAAATACTGTGTAAAATGTTCATCATAAAGTGAGACGTATCTCTAACTCATTGCATTGAAATTATTCTTAGGAAGGCTTCAATTAACTCCACACTAAAACTACCCGTATCCTCATTTTTGTCACTAGAGATGCTTGATGAGAGGAGCAGATGGTCACACAAAGCAGCTATGTTATTTTATTTCCAAATTTAATGTAAACTGTACTCATAAATTTTTTTAAATAAGTCTTTTCAAATTTGGCATGAGCTGTCCAGGTTTTGAAAGCCAAGTGTGTCAAAAACCCTTTAACCTCTCTAATGTGACCTTGTCAGTTATTGAAATGACAAAACTAACAGGTGTCCATTTTATGCACTTAAATGGTTATGTTTCCTAGATGGTTCTTTTCTTTACCTATCATTTTTGGTTGGGCATCATTTGCCCATTGAATTATAAAAGCCTGTAAAAAAAATATAAAAGCCCAGGTTTTTTTGAATCTTGAAAAAAATTGGCAAAATGTTCATTCATTTCAGTTATGTCTGACTCTTCATGACCCCATGTAGGGATTTTTTGTTAAAGATATTAGAGTGCTTTGCCATTTCCTTCTCCAGTTCATTTTTTTTTGGGGGGGTGAGGCAATTGGGGTTAAGTGACTTGCCCAGGGTCATGCAGCTAGTAAGTGTTAAGTGCCTGGGGCCAGATTTGAACTCAGGTACTCCTGACTCCAGGGCTGGTGCTCTATCCACTGCACCACCTAGCTGCCCCCTCCAGTTCATTTTATAGATGAGGGACCTGAAGCAAAATAGGGTTAACTGACTTGCCCAGGGTTACACAGCCAGTAAATGACAGTTGAGATTTGAACTCAGGGAGATGAGTCTTCCTGACTTCAGGTCAAGCACTCTATCTACTGTATCACCTAGCTGCCCCAAAATGAGACCCATATTCCATAATAATTACAAAGAAACTCTCCAAGTTTATCTGTCAGTCTTCAATAAACTTTTAAAAATGTATGTATTCACTTGCCAGTATTTCAATATCACCATTTTCCATTATAAAGCAAAGTCTTTATTAATCTAAATGTTTAAGAAATTTGATTCAACTCAACAAATGTTTTTGAAGTACTTACTGTGGGCCTGCAACTGTGCTTGCCTCTGGGGAGATGAAGGTAAAAAACTCAAAAAAATTCTTGTTCTCAAAAGAGTTTACATTCTGCCAAAAGTGATGTATTCTAGGTAATTTAGTCCTCTAGTTACTTAACGTTAACTGGAAAATCCCTCTTTTTTCCATCACTGATTGCTGGAAATCAGTTTCATAGAATTCTAGTACTGAAAGAGAATTTATAGCATCTCTCATTTTGCAGATGAGGAAAAGAAGGATCAGAGAGATTGGATGGTTTGTCCAATCAGAGAGCTAGTTAAGACACAGAGCCAGAATTAAAAGCCTAGTTTCTGACTGTATTGTCTCCCAAAATCCTAATACATATTTCAGCCTTTGTTATTGTATCCTGACCAGTTTTGGGGAATGACTTGTGGAGATTTGAATCAGGAGGTGAACAAGTATAAACCAATTGACTAGAATGGGTGGAGGACATTCCAGAATCTAAGGATCTGAGTGGGAAAATCAGTTTGCTTAGAGCTAGATCAGGAGGCTGAATTAAAAAAATGCTAAGGAACTGACCCTTTGTCTGACTTAGCTTGACCTCCCAAAGTCTCAGTCTTTTATATCTCTTATAGTAAGACCATCTTTTTTTCCTTTTTTTTTCCTTTTTTTTCTTTTCCCAGGGCAATGAAGGTTAAATGACTTGCCCAGGGTCACACAGCTAATAAGTGTCAAGCGTCTGAGGCTGGATTTGAACTCAGGTCCTCCTGAATCCAGAGCTGGTGCTTTATCCATTTCACCACCAGCTGCCCCAAATAGTATGACCATCTCAATCCTAGACACTGACAGGCATGAGATCGTAGACAGAATCCACTGTACCCTTTCCTGACAGTCTCATACTTGACTAAAAAGCACATTGAGGAAAGCAATTTTTCAATGTTGAGTCTACTTCTTTCTGTATTTCAGGATCATTATTCTGAAGATCAGGGAGGTAGATGCATCTTTGTAAAGGAGGAAGTGGATGTAAGAAATATTGGAATACTGAAATCCACAGGACTTGGCAAGTTATGTAGAAGGTGAAAGAGGGCGGGTACAAAAATAATATTGGAGCTTCACATGTGAATGAAATGGGTATATGAAAATATATGGATATGGAAAAAATGAAATGAAATGTTAATAGTATGGTAGAAATTCTGGAAGTTGGAAAAAGGAGCAGATTTTGGGGGAAATTTTTGTTAGTCAAATCGAATCTGAAGTGCTAAGGTGCAAATAACTAATTAAAGCTATTGTAAATATGGGGCTAAAGACAGAAATGTAGCAACAACCATGTGCATTGATGATGCAGTAAAAGTAGTGAAGGTCCACAGGGAAAAAGAAGAAAAGATGATATCACTGAGAATTATAAGATATGCTTGATAAGAATATTTACTTTGAGGAAGTAGAAGGAGGATGAGAAATAATTAGAGGAAATAGTAAAGGAGTTAGAAAGCCCCTTGAGACCTCTAACTCTCTGGACAGCTTAGGTCAAGTGCTGCCTCCTTCAAAAGGTCTTTCCCAAAGAGCCAGGTTCTTAGCCCTCTTCACTCTGCCCACTCCACTGCCCAGTAATTCCAACACTGTGTGTGTATGTGTATATGGATATGGATGTGGATGTCTGTGTATGTATGTATAGAGAATTTATTTATGTGTGATTATATTTTATCTTAAAAGTATATAAGCTTATGGAAATCGGGGATTGATAAACTTTTATACTTGTATTCCATAAATGCCAAACCCTTAACAAATACTTGTTGATTGGTTAATGTCATGGAATGTTAAGCAGGAGAGATCATCAAGGAGAGTTTGGTCATCAGTGTTAAATGCTGCCAAGATATCAGTAGGTATGAGGACTTAAAAGAGATTTTGGATTTGGGGATTAAGAATTCATTGGTTTGGGGAATACTATTGTGCTGTAAGAAATGATGAGCAGGAAGAGTTCAGAGAAACCTGGAGGGTCTTACGTGAGCTGATGATGAGTGAGATGTGCAGAACCAGAAGAACATTGTACACAGTATCATCAACATTGAGTGTTGACCTACTGTGATGGACTATATTCTTCTCACCAATGCAATGGTACAGAAGAGTTCCAGGGAACTCATGATAGAAGAGGATCTCCAAATCCAAGAAAAAAAAAGAAAGAAAGAACTGTGGAGTATAGATGCTGATTAAACCATATTATTTCTTTTAAAAAAAAAAAAAAAAAAAAAAGAATTCATTGGTTTGGGAGGGGGCAGCTAGGTGGCGCAGTGGATAAAGCACCGGCCCTGGATTCAGGAGTTCCTGAGTTCAAATCCGGCCTCAGACACTTGACACTTACTAGCTGTGTGACCCTGGGCAAGTCACTTAACCCTCATTGCCCCGCCAAAAAAAAAAAAAAAAGAATTCATTGGTAACTTTTTGAGAGTGAGTTCAGTAGATTAGTGGAGTTGTAAAGCAGATTGTAAGAAACTGAGGGTTAAGCAGTGAGAAACATTTAGGAAAGGATTACAGACTACTTTTTTCAAGGACTTAGTCAATAAAAGGAAAGACAGAGATGAGATGGTAGTTTGTGCGGAGTAGAAGCTTTGTGAGAAGGTATTTTTTATTTGTTTATTTTTAAGCTAAATCTGGAGTATTTTTGTAGCCAGGTGGGAAGAAACAAGTGGTGAGAGTAAGAATAATGATGCATGAAATAAAGGTAATGATGAATGGAATAAGATCTTAAAAGAGATAGAGTAGGATGGGACTATGAATAGAACTTTTGGGTGGGGGGGAAGGTGGATAACCTTGCTAGGGAACAAGGACCCTTATTGCACTGCACTGAGAAAAGAACAAAAGAGTATGGAATACGAGAAGACATGGAGAAGTTTTGTAATATGGAATAGGGCAATTGATAGAGGTTAAATTAGATAACCTCCATTTTAGACCATTAGGAAGAAAGTATAGCATCCTAGAGATACAATTCAGAAATTTCATCTTGGAAGAAATCCTCATGATCATTTTGAATAAATTGATCTCATCAGCTTCTTTCATTTGTCTGTTTCTCCTAGAAGTTAAAGACATAAGGGGGAAAAAAGAAACTCTAATAATAGATAATAATTTGGGGTTCCAGTTAGTTGGATTCTAGTTAATTGGGATTTTAGTGTAGTAGTGTAGTGAAATTGGTTTAAATCTTCTGCATTGTTTCCATGGTGAATACATAATGAGTCTTAATCCTGGGCAATGGATTAAGTATGGATGACAATGTTGTATAAGCCTCATAAGCTTTTCAGTCACAGCTTTAAAGCCAACTGCTGAAATTTTCATCCTAGCATTCATTCCTTTTCCCCTCAATTGTGGGACTTTTTCATTGCTGCATCAACTGATCATATGCAATATTATATGAATATAAAATTAATAACATCATCACACAACCCTAATGTTAAATGCTAAAGTCTTCTATGCATTCATATGCATTTTGGGATCTAATTGCTTCCTTGTTTTAAAAAGTCTCTATGAAAATGATATCCCAGTTTATGACACACACAAATACACATGTGTGTATATGTATGTGCATGTCTGCATGCATATATGCATATATGCATATATGTATGTATTTCATGCCATTGCAACTACTTCTTGTCTCTTGTTCTTCTGCTCTTCCCCCTATGGAGTTATGCTCTGATACTAGAATTGGCCCAAACCTTTAGGCTTTTATTTACATGTGGGAAAATTGAGTGTTTTGTATTGAGGATGAAACACTGGATTTGGAATCAAGGAATAGCTTCAGAGTCTGCTTCCAATACCTAGCTGTGTGACCTTAGGTAAATCACATCCCCTTCACATCCCATTACTATGTATCCGGTTATACATCTATAAATGGAAAGGAAGATTAGATGAGGGGCTCTTAACTAGGAGTTCATGACTTGTTTTAAAAATATTTTCAGTATTTCATTATAAGTGGCTTCCTTTATAATCCTTTCCATTTTATTTTATGCACTAAAATGTTGTTCTGAGAAATGTTATATAGACTTCATCAGACTACCCAAGAGATCTATGACATCAAAAGTTTAAGATGTATGATCTTTAAGTCCTTTGCTGCCTAGGATGGATTTTAAGACTTATAATAAACAAACAAATAAAAACTACTTTCAACCTTACTTAAAATTATAGGTAGCATTATTTTAAAAATCATTTTTGGATGTAATTTTGAATTCTGTAACCTTCTGAAGTGTTTTGGGATTAAGTGTCTGCTAAAAGCTATGTAAAGTAAGCATGCCTAAAGATGATCTTAGTGGCAATGTCCTGGGAAATCAGAGTGACTAATGCTACCAATAGGGCAGTGATTATATTAGAAAGATTGACTACATTTCTTCAAGACTAACTAAGGACCCAGAGGAGAAACCTACAAATTCTAATTTGTGAAATAATTTGACTTCAGAAAGCAAGACATTAATGATGGAGATAGATCGCTAAATAAATATTCTATGATTTGGACAGGATACTTCAGCAATGTAGGAGTTAATTTTTCCAAGACTTTAATAAAATATGAGTTTAGAACTTTTTTTCTCTTTCTCTATTTTTAGGCTTTGTTACTCCATTGACATCATCAAAGTCTTTTTCTGTTTTGTTTGGTTTTGTTCAAGTCATATTATTAAGATGATTGTGTGATCACTAAGATATAGCATTATTAGTACATGACTTCCACTTGACAGCATAAGGTTGGAGACTGTTGAATTTGTTCCGCTGCTGCAAGCTTGCTAGATCATGCCTTGTGACATAAATGGAGGGTTTCAAATTTTGTTTTTAAATATTAAACTTTTTAAGGCTCATATTCCCCCAAATCTCTCTGTGTGCCAAGGAACCAGAGAGCTTCTCGCCCTGTTATTTTCTGCAGCTCTCCATAGGGTAGACATAAGAATTTAAGGTTTATTCTTGTGATTCTGTCATCCCTTTTTGTTTCACATCTCTGTGTACTACAGCCATTTCTTATCTATTCATTTTGCAGTAATAGAAGCAGCTTTAACAGTTGCAAGATTGCATATTTATATCAGAGTTCAGACTGTGAATTCATTCTTTTCCAGGGAAGCAGAAAGATCATGTAAAAATGGTGACCACATGTTGACAGAATGCATGATTTAACAAAACCAAAGGCAATCATTTCAAAGAAAAATGTTTTATTTTCTGCCAGCAGAGTATAATGGAGAGAAATTGGCTGGTATTATTTTAAAAAATTGCCCAAATCACTGTAGTTAGTGTAAAATTGTCTCGGGAACTATTTCCTGTAAGTTAACCAGACATATGATTGTATCCTTTCTATTTTGAATACTGAAGTTCACATTTCAACTGTCTTTGTATGGAGCCTATCAGGTATAATAGCCCTTTGTGAGGGTACCTTCTTTCTTTTCTTTTAGTCTCCCCCATTTAAGCACCAACCCCACATACCCCAACCTCAGTACGGTTTCAGGTTTGGGCATTTTTTAGATATGTTAGTTATTTGTTATTACTGACAAATCAAGACCATAATGAATCTCAAAATTGGCTATTTAAATATATACCTGCAAAAATTCAAGTTAAATAAACATAAAGGTTGTATATTCTATTAAAAAATCAACTTACTTTTTTTTTTGCAATGAGATTTCTGTTTGTGTGTTTTCAATTTAAAATTTGGTTCATACTGTTTGTCTTTATTACACTTATAAAGTAATTTCAGAAATTATATACTGTGACATAGAGGGCCTTTTGCTACTACTCTTCGAAGACATAGTAAATGTTATTAATGGAAAATCAGATTTGTGTCTCAATGAAAAGATCAATGCAACCTGATATCCCCAAAGACTGACATATAAATAGTATACACATTGTATGAATGCCCCAAAGGCAGAAGTTATTTGGTAAAACGAAGACTTGTTTTGTTTGCCTCCAGTGGGGAGGAGGGGGGCAACATGTGGAAATTGACAAGAGGCAGATTTCCTAATGTAAGGGAAAATTTCCTAACAAATAGAATTGTACGAAAAGGGAATTGGTTTCCCCCTGGAGGCAATGAATGAGGCCCTCGTCAGTGAGGTTCCTCAAGCAAATACTGTTTAGAAGTTGTAGTGGGGATTCCTACTCTGCAGTTTGGTGAGCTGGACTCTCTGAATTTCCTTCCAACTCAGAGATTCTGTGAGTCTGTAAATATCATTTCTATATCCAGTCATGCTGTAAGGGAACATGTGGACATGACATCAATGTCATTTTCTTAGGCAATTCTAGTCAGGTTACCCCTTAGACTCTGAGTCTGTTGTGAAGAACTCCATAATAATCTCTTCTGGCATGTTGAAAAATAGTACAAATGTGACTTTTCTCAAAGTTGCAAGCATAGATGATGTTTGTTTCTGTTCGTAGTTAACCATATACATCTTGAAAATAAGTTAACCATATACATCTTGAAAATATTTGAATAATGAGGTTTTAAAATTATATCAAAGTATAGTATTTTACACATACGAAGTAATAATTTGTTGGCTGAATTATCCAAATGTTTTCATACAATAGGCTTGAGAAAGAAAGCTTATGCAAGCAAAAGTATGTTGAAATTATTTGAAAACGTAAAGTTCAGCATTAAATGGGAGCCATTTTCATTATATAAATAAGGTTTCCATATAAAATTTAACCAAATTTCCTAATATTATTATTATTATTATCAAATAGAAGGCAGAAATGGATTTCAAGACTGACCAATGGACACATAAATAAATTGACTCTATTTTAAAAACAAACTTCTTCAACTACGAGCCACTGGTTCTCTTCAAAAATATGGCAGGGATTTAGTTCTTTCGTATCATTATTGTTAATTGCATTGATAAAATTATAAAACCTTTTAATCACAGCTAATCAACAAACAATTATCAAGTACTTTGTATATACCACACACTACTAAGTATTGGGCCTATAAAGAAAGCCCAAACGGCTCTTGCCCTAAAGGACCTCATATTATAGAGGGAGAGAAAACATATAAATAATTAGGTACTTTTAAGGTACATGCCATGAAGGTATATTGATATTTTTATTTTATTTTATATTAATATTTTTTCTCCCTGATTATCAGCCTTTGATGAGGAATATTATTAGAGTCAACTAAGTTGAGAAAAACATTTAGTCATCTAATTAACATAGTTTTCTGTAACGTATTTCTATTTTAAGATACCGTCGATGCATTTATGTTCCATGGAATATCACACTTATTTCTAAGTTAGATATGAGTTAAAAATTGAAAACTTTTTAAATGATATAGTATCATTATGGAGAAACATAATCAGTAAATGGGAAAGAAACTTAGTGGAGAAGGCCCTAGCAGTTGTTTTTTATTTTTCAGGTCATTTGCATAAATTGTTCTAGGGCCTACATTCTCTGCATCATTTCATACAAGTTTTATTGGAGAATTTTCAATTGTTAATTGTAATATACACATTGCCATGGCTTTAAATAAGACTTTGAATTGACTATTAGTTTCCCTTCCTTCCTAGTCCTCTATATAAACCCTACAAGAATTTATGAGTCTATTCTTTAGCTCTCACTTTCTTATAAAATCAACATTACTAAGGCACTTTGAGATCCAAAATGTCATATACGATTAATAATACAAAATTGATGTTCATAGAACACATTAAAAAATGAAAGTCAAATAGAACTTTCCTTGTCACCATATCACCTAAAATACATTCTCTAGAATTAACCAAATGGTGGTTCTGCCACTAATTGACTTTTGAAGAATTTGGACTTATTTGAACTATAAGAATTTGTTTTTTCCTTATTGTTGAATCCTTCCCTCCCTCCCCCAACCAAATATTGGAAACTCGGTAACCATGAATCATTACAGAGGGGGAAAAACGTACCAAAAAGGCTTCTAAATGAAAGCTGTAATTTTGTATTGGATTTCTAGTGACATGAGCAAATCACTTGCTCTTTGCCCCTATGGATTTTATAATGTCATCAGAGCCTGTCAATAAAATTATAGCCTTAGAGTTGGGCATACACATTCCTTACATGCATTTCACATGTAGGGGTGAACAAATTGGTAGTGTGTCTGCCCTGGGATGCACTTTCAAAGGCGCTAGGTCTGTATTTTTTCCCCTCTTTTTCAATTGATAGCCACTGCAGAATCAATCCTGAAAGCTGCAGATGAAGAGCAGTGCCTGATTCTTACATAGGAATGTTTCTCTTGCGGCCCCTGCTGTGAGTGAAATTGACTAGAATTGCGCCGTTCTGATCAATTTCATAAAGCAGCAGAAGCTGGGCATAGGCATCATGGCTGTTCTTCAACCTCACCTGTCACCCTGCATCCCAGAGGAGATGGATATTGCCAGAGGAGAAGAGGAAGGTATAGCTGAAAAGAAGTGAGAAAGCACCAGTCTGGAAGTGCAATTGTGACAGATACACAGAAATACACCAAAAGGGAGATGGGAGGGAGATCACCCTACTGAGGATCAGAAGATGAGACAGCTATGTGGGATAGTATAAAAACAGTGTTTCAAAACCTTTTTGTTGAACCCCATAAGTCCTCTTTAGGTAGCTATCTATATTCAGACAACCTGAACCTTTCAGAGATTGCATATCCCACCTTGGGTGATTTGTAGGCAATCAGCTTCTGGTACCTGTGGTATCTAAATTGGTCTCTTTGCAGAGGTTCCTCAGTCCATTTAAACACACATTTAAAAACACACACATAGGGGTGGCTAGGTGGCGCAGTGGATAAAGCACCGGCCCTGGATTCAGGAGTACCTGAGTTCAAATCTGGCCTCAGACACTTGACACTTACTAGCTGTGTGACCCTGGGCAAGTCACTTAACCCCCATTGCCCTGAAAACACACACACACACACCATTTTTCTGGTTATACATAAGAATCCCTTAATATACACATAGCCTGATAAAGGTCTCTGAAAATAGTGTGTGTTCAATAACTGGTTGATCGACAGACTTACTGACCAAGCTAAGGAAATTTCTCATATCCTTTCTTAAAGACATCCTGTTAACTTGTGATTAGTGAGGGACTGATTTTCTGTAAGTTATCCTTAGCTTTTCTTGATCTTCCTTTGTTACTCCAGCTTCCCCATTGCCTCATCACTGACTAGGAGAAGAGAAAAAGTCAAAACTCAAAGCAAGCTAGCATCATGGAGAGAAAGTTTGTTTAGTAAGAGTTTGTAACCATTTAAATAATTGATAATAATATTAATAATTTGAATAATTAATAAATAATGGGATTATTTGAGTTTCTAAATGCTATTTGAAATGCTTCCTATGTTATTCATGTTAATGGGTAATTTAATTAAATATATTCTTAATATCATTGTTGTTGAGATGCTTGATGTTTTTAACATCAAGTTTGATGTTTTAGTCTGTTTGGTGAGGCACCTTACATAGTGAAGACATTCAATAAATAGTGATGCTAATTGTCATTATTAGTCATTGTGGTTGTCCTAATAATGATGAATTCTTGGATTGATTTTAAGGAGTTTTCAGAAGATTTTTAATCATTAATTCCTTCAGCAATGCTTTAGTCTCACTGTTTTAGAAAACATGTTTATTTATATTCTTTGTATATGATGCTACTAAGATGAACTGACTGATCAATTTCAGTTGTGGTTGGATATCTGCAGTTCTGTAACAAGAGATGGTTGTGATTACTAGAAAAACAGTTACACGGATGGTTCTCACTATGTCCTCTCTCTGGGCTATGAAATTAACATGTTAGACTCATTTAAATTTTGTCTCTTATAGCAGATATGGTGCCAGGTAAAATTACATAGGTGGAAAACATGTTTCCTGTCCTCAATTTCCCATTTTTCTTGCCTCCCCTCCCATTCAAGGGTGCCTCACCTTTCCCTTCCCCCAAGACATCTACTACCCTCATCTCTAGCCCTGCCACCAATCTGAAGCTGCTCACAGGAAAGGATGTAATAAATTTATTTTATAGTGTGTAAATAGTTGGTAACACTTAATGTATGACCCTTTGAGGGTATTCTAAAAGAAGAAAAAGCTTTAAAGTAATACACTTTTAATTTGGTTTTCTAGACATCAACAAGACACAAGGAAAGGTGTTTTTCTTGGGGTGAGGGACATGTTTCAGGAGGATTGGAGGGCTTTGAAATCGTAACAAATAAGGGACAAAGTACTGATAGCATTCTACATTTTACTTCTAAATCCAAATCCCTGGTGCAGGGAATAAAAGTATATGGTTAGGTTATCAGAGATTCAAGGGACCTTAGAAATTATTTTGTTTAAACCATCTTCTTGATGGACACAGCACTTCCCCTCCTTATTCATTCCCTCTTGTTTGGTTGAAGATGTAATAGGCTCATCAAATCTTTTTAAAGATAAATAAGTAGATTGGAAGTAGATTGTTGTTACAGATTGAAAAGAAACATACAGTTGAAGTCTGAAGGCACTTATTGCATCCACTGCTAGGACTTTTCTGCTTGTGTATGTTTTTTAAAGTTGTCTTGAGGGGGCAGCTAGGTGGCACAGTGGATAAAGCACCGGCTCTGGATTCAGGAGGACCTGAGTTCAAGACCGGCCTCAGACACTTGACACTTACTAGCTGTGTGACCCTGGGCAAGTCACTTAACCCTCATTGCCCTGTCCCCCCAACCCCCCCAAAACCTTTTACAATGTTGTTCTAACCTATATTTCTGGACTAATTTACTCTCCCTATAAGTGACCCCTTTGGCTTTCCCATGCATAGCATTCTGTCTCCTGCTTCCATGCTATCCCCAGTGCCAGAAATTCTCTTCCTTTTGTAATCTGTCTACTTCATTTGAGAATTGGATCACAAGGCCTTTTTCTGATGCCCTCATTTGTTAGTGCTGTCTCCTGACCCCAAGTTTCTTTATATTTACTTTCTTTTAAAATATTTTATTTATTTGTTTATTCATTTATTTATACATTCATTCATTTTATTTATCTGTTCATTCATCTATCTCTCTGTCTATCTATCTACTTATTTATGAGGGTTAAGTGACTTGCCCAGGGTCACACAGCTAGTAAGTGTCAAGTATCTGAGGCCAGATTTGAACTCAGGTCCTCCTGAATCTGTGGCTAATGTTTTATCCACTGTGTCACCTAGCTGCCCCCTATATTTATTTTCTAGTTAAGATCTTTCCCAATCCCCCCAGGTGCTAAAGCTTTCACCCTAGAACACCCCCCCAAAAAAAGCCCCACCTTATATCTATTCTATATGCATGTGCATATGGATATGGATATGTGTATATCAATATGTGTATATGTATATATATATATATAAAGATATATAAATATATATATGAATACACTTTTTTATCTTTGAAAAATGTAGACTACATTAGTTAAGAGGCTGTACCACTTCTTTGTATCTCTAGAACCTAGCACAGTATCAGTCCTCAGTAAACACTTAATAAATTCCGGTTGTTAAATATTTTTTTTAAAGAAAATTATTTAACATGTCTTTGTACATGCTAGCTATTAGAAAGTTAGCTCTTTAATGGTAGGGGCCTTTTTTATTTCCTCTTAATCTTTACCACCAAATACAATGCCTGGTTTAATAACACTTGTTGAATTAAATTGAATTAAATTCAAATGAGCATAGTTATGTGGAAAATTCACCATGTGGTCAAAATTCAAACTGAACTTCCAATCCAGCTAGTAAGTAAGATAATTATCAAATAAACTGAATTTTTTTCATTTTTCAACTGGATATTTCTTGGGGGGGCGGGATGGCTAAAGGGGCCAATAAGTCATTAGGATCACTAGCGACCGTTGTTCCCTTTCAATTTGTTAGCCAATTATCTTATCAGGTTGCAGGTATATTTCCCTCTGCACTTGTGATCTCTCTCTGATCTGTTGTATTAGTATTCCATTATCAGCAACAGTTTAGGCTCATGTTAATGTTACAGTTAACATATTAATTTCCTCAAATTCGGGAAATTCAGTTACCACAGCAACTTATTTTTCCCCTTGGCATATGTTTATTATTACAAGATATGGTCTGTCCATTTCCCATGGTGGTCTCTGCCTATATACTAAACAGTGTTATTATAAAGCAATGAGGCTGTTAAAAAATAAACACGCCGGAGTTAAGCATTCAAATAAATGATGTTTTTCAGAATAAGTATGTACACTGGAAGATTACGTATCCATTTCTTTCAATACTGAAGTCATTCATCAAGGGAGGAACTTTAGAATTTCGTTTTTGGAACTGCTTTCAGGGCTAATGAATGAGCCACTCAGAAAATTGCCTTATTAATTTTCATCACACCTTCCTTTTGACCAAAGTGTATTACGTGATTTGGTTACCTTTCTCACTCACCAGAATTTAGTCCAAATGACTTCTGGATGTTAAAAACAAAAACAGAACATACAAAACAAACAAACAGAAAACAAAGCTGGGAACTAGATGTGATTTTATTGGAAGAGAGAACTTCCAGATTAGGAAATTTCCAGTGTCAATACAGATCAGTCATTTCTCTGGAATCTACAATCTAAAGAGTTACCCATGTCACAGCAACATTAATTTACTTGCCCAGAGTCAAACAGCCTCCTACTGGCTGTCTGTATGATCTCACGACCATTTCTCCATCTACTAAGCTACAAAAAACTAAACCAAACCAAAAATTCACATTGAAAGGGTAATGCTTTGCCACTTAAAATTTGGGGTTTTGTTTTTGTTTTTTGCTCTGAAGGCAATTCCAAAGAGTTCTGAAATGTTTTGACCAATGGCAACAAATTTGGAATATGTACTTGGATTCTCAGGGTGACTATTTTAAGGATGAAAACAACCTATTTGTCTTTGAAAATTCTGGATTATTTGTGTATTTTTTTTAAGTTTCATTACTTTATATTCACACTTTTTCTGGTGTGCTTAGTTTGCATGATTTCTCTGTAGTTCTCAGGTTATCATGATTAGGCCATGAGCAAATGCCCCCATTGTTTTATTACCTGGTAGATATGTTTGAGACAAAGTAATAGGGGCAACCCAATACTTCCTGCATGACACAGTAGTATATTAGCAAGGTTGTAAGCCTTCTCAAATAAAATCTTTTCTGTATCTATCCATTGCAATGATAATTGCCAGGATAGAAAAACAGCATACCCATACAACCACATCATTTCATGTTGTTAGCCATTTGAACCCAAGTTGTTGGAAGTAGAAAGTGTTGGAGCAAGCTTAAAATATCACAAGATCAATGTCATCTTGACCATAAGAGGTCAGAGAATTTGAAGGCCTGGAAAATGCATAAAGAAATCAGTTTAGCATATCCTCCTACTTCCCCTACAGGCATTTATGGAGTTACAAAGTACCTTGCTCAGTATGTAGCGGAATAAAAAAGGAAATGTAGGCCTGTTCCTTTTGCCTTCTGGGACTCACAGTCTAGTTGGAGGAGACATAAATTGAGATGGGACTGCAACATATGAATGGTCTCAATACTCAGCATAGTAGTTAAATATGTTCCACAAACAATTTTTAGAATCTGTAATATTTTGTCACTTGATGACATCATGTCAGATGTTACCCTTTGGTGGACTCACTAACTTTAAAGTAGTAATGTATTTTATTTTCAGCTTTATGACCTTGATTCGCTAAAGCTGCCTTGTTTGAATATCCATAGATATTAAAATGAAAATGCATGTAAGGACATAGTTTTCAGCAGTAGCCCTGTTGATGGGGGGAAAGGGAAACAGGGATAAAAATAATAGGTTCTTATAATTGAAAGAGGTCAGCAAGGTCATTTCCTTTACTTATGCCTCATTCTACAGATGAAGAAACTGAATCTGGTAAAGGAGGAATGAACTACAAGAGATCACCTAGTCACTGGCAGAAGTGGGATTTGAACCTAGGGTTTGGGTTGAAAGGCTACTGCTCCTTCTATGCCATGCTGTGAGATAAATACTCTGCTCCAATAAGTTAAGGTCTAATAGTTCCATACTTAAGTCCTAAAACTGGAAGGATGCATTTTTCTTAATTATAAAAAAACCCCAAAATATATGTAAACACTAGTGATGTCCCCAAATTCTCTATTTGATTTTAAGAAAAATGGTGAATGCTGCCTTCTCAAACCACTATTTTCACATGCCTGTAACTTTCATTTTTCATACTTAAAGCTCTCCAAACTTGTCAAAGCATGCTTTCCACTTTCCAAGTGCATCATGTCAAGCTTGACAGCTTTCAAAAGCTTTTTTAAAAAACTTAGTTGTGCTTTTTAGAAAGTGCTTGAAATCACACTGAAAGGAAAATAAAGACAAGATTTCTCTTAGAAAAATTCAAGGTGGCCTAATCAGAAAGCAGTTTGCATTTAGACATAGAACAATTACAACCCAAAGGAAAATGTGGGAGATGATTATGATTCAGAAAATAGTGATTTTTATAGCAATTGATAATGCCCATATTGCAATGCTTTATATTACAGAATGCACAGATGCATTAAACATACATGATTATAAATTGAGTAAAACTGTTAGCGAATTATCTTTGAAATTTGTGTGTGGAAAGCATCAATAGAAACTTTCATCATTTTGCATTCTGTGCTTACTAACTTTAAGTAACCTTTTTGCTACCATTTACACCTTGATTTTGTTGAATACTGGAAAAATTAATAAATGACATGTAATGTAATATTTAATATCAAGAAACATACATTAAGCACCTATTATGGTCAAAGTGAGAGTCAGGATGCTATAGTGGATAAAGGGTTAGCCTTGGTATCAAAAAGGGATGAGTTCAGGTCCTACCTCTGAGAGTACTAATCGCTTAACCAACTAATGCTTCAAGGAGTTCTCTAATACCGTAAGTTAATAACTGAGTTACTGATCTGAGTCTTTTGAGGGGGTTTCCACATAGAAAATGAAATTCTAAGTATTAGCTCCCCCCTCCCCTCAAAAATAGAAAAAGACACTGAGCTATTCAGTAAAAGAAATAGCAATGTAGATAATATAGTATCCCCAACCTTTAGCTTAAATTCTAGCAAGAGAGATAAAAATGTATTCTATAAACAGTCCTTTTACACAATAAAGGGGCAGGTAGGTGGTGTAGTGGATAGAGCTCTGGGTCTAGAGTCAGGAAGGCCTGAGTTCAAATGTGGCCTCAGGTACTGCCTGGGCAAGTCACTTAACCCTATTTGCTTCAGTTTCCTCATCTATAAAATGAGCTGGAGAAGGAAATATCAAGCCACTTTATTATCTAGTATCTTCATAAAGAGTTAGACAAGACTGAAAATGACTAAAAGAAAAAAAAATTACACAATAAATTAAGATAAGCATATGAGAGGTCCAAGAGATCTGAATATAGAGCACTCATAGCCTGGTAGACCAATGACATTTTAGTGAAAAAAATGGCATTTGATCTGAAATTTGAAAGACTGCTAAGATTTCAACAATTAGAATTATAAGTATCAAGCAAGGTCTCTGAGACATGTGAAAGATCAATTTTCTCTTAAAAACCTCTACTCAAGGTAGCTTCATCTCTTTTCCCTACTCTCTCCTAATCCCCTAAGTCTTCAGGTTCCTTCCAACATTAGAATATAAGTTCCATGAAGGCAGATATCTTTCTGCTTCTATTTATATTCCCAACTCTTCCCATAAGCCCGGCACATAGGTGTTTGTGAAATGATTTTTTTAAATTGTTGACTTGTTGATATAGGGAATAATAAGAACAAAGGCATGGGAAAAATGGTAGAGTGAGACACACAAATGTGTGCTTATATATGTATAGTGTTTTTAAAATTAAGCTAAAATTGTGTTTTAAAAAAATTAATTGCTATTATCAGTTTTGGTTAAGCATATTTTAATTTGTTTATATATATATATATATATATATATATATATATATATATATCTCAGTGAAGGATTGACCATGTGGTAGAGAAAGGAGGGAGAGAACTTCAGCATGGCAGTTAGCAGGAGCCATGCCCCTGAAGATGTTATCTCAAGGAGAGTTCAGAAGACCTCAAATACCTACCCTGTCCTAGGACAGAGAGCCAAGCCAAGAGCATGTCCAGAGAGAATTCTTGGCCTTTTCCAAGAGTTTTTATCCTCTTTTGATAGAGGCTGATCATTAAAACATTGATCAAAGCTAATCACTTAGCATCATTCAATTCCATTGGTTGACTTGACTTGAAGGTAGTGTAAATTTAAATGAACTCTACAGATGACATCAGGGAAAGACCCTCACTGAAGCTCCTTAAGGCAAAGTCCATTATCTATTTGATGCAGTCAATCCTTCACTAAGCTAAACAAAAGAGTCCATCTCAGTTTCTTTTGTTCCCCTGGGTTTGTCCCAGACAAGGAAAACAGGACTTTCTGGTGTGTGGGGAGAAGGGGGGAGGGGAAGAACTGATCTTTGGGTCCCCCAAGAAATGCATTATTAATAATTATTTTTCATAATAGGCATATGTATATATCTGTCTCTATCTATATCTTTACCCTAAATCTATCATCCCCCAGTAAGGACCAGCAGGTTGCATCCTTGCTCATTGTATTGATAATAGTTCTTAAATCTTTCAAAGTTGTTTTAAGTTTTGCTGTTGTTCTTGGTTCTACTTATTTCATTCTTCAAAAGTCCTCAAAATTATTCATTTTAATAATGTTGATGTTACAGTGTAAATTGTTCTTCTGGTTCTCCTTGCTTCACTCTAAACACAGTTCATATATAATTTTTCCAGGTCTTTTTAAAATCATTCACTTCCTGTTTCTATTACTGGGAATCATTCTCTCACTCACTCATGTTCAAAACGAGCGATTATCCTTAGGCTTCTATATCTCTGCGTTCAAGGTTCCTGCAATTTGTCATCAACCTAGCTTTATCTCATACTACGATCTTCTTTTATATACATTATGCTCCAGAAAAAATGGACTACTTATCATACAAAAACTCTCCACTTTCCTATGTATTTGGTCATATTATTCTCTGTGTCCACATGCTAACAAGTCAGCAAACATTTATTAAGCAATATCTGCCCACAAGAAACTAAGATTCTGATTTAGGAAGCTGAAAGATGGGATGAGTGAGCAGATAGAAGAGGGAAGAGATGATGACTTGTAGCATGAGGACTTTGTAGAGGAAATTGTCAGTTATTCAAATATTTCTGCTTTTTATTTATCTGATTTTTGAGTTCTTATTAAATTCCAGATCACATTCCATTTTCTCCACTAAAATCTCCTTGGTCTACTCCCATATGTGTGTAATATATAGCCATTGAGGAAATGTTTTGCTTGATTATTTATATTTGTTACAAGATTTTCATTTCTTATTTTTTTCCAGTGGGGTGAAAGGAGAGATAATTTTTGTTGTTCAGTCATTCCAGTCATGTCTAACTCTTTTGTCACCCTATTTGGGGTTTTCTTAGCAGAGATATTAGAATAGTCTGGGGGCAGCTAGGTGGTGCAGTGGATAGAGCACCGGCCCTGGATTCAGGAGGACGTGAGTTCAAATTCTACCTCAGACACTTAACATTTACTAGCTGTGTGACCCTGGGGAAGTCACTTGACCCCAATTGCCTCACCGAAAAAAAAAGAATTGTCTGGCATTTCCTCTTCCAGCTCATTTTATAGATGAAGAAACTGAGGCAAATAGGGTTAAGTGACTTGCCCAGGGTCACACAGCTAGCAAGTGTCTGAGGCCAGATCTGAATTCAGGTCTTCCTGACTCTAGGCCTGGCATTCTATCTACTCTACCACCTAGCTACCTGGAGAGAAAATAGATTTCTGCTATCATTTTTTTAAGAGATGGATAGACAGGGTGTTACATATTGTGGCATGCACTTTCAAATGAGGTCATTATATATATACATATATATATATATATATATATATATATATATATATATATATATATATATAAGATCTCTTGTAATAAAGAAAAATAACTAAGTAAATCCAATAATATATGCAGTGGGAGTGATCTATAAATGTTTATAATGTAAAAACAAACATCAATAAAACAAAAAACAAAAACCAATCTTCCTCCTCTCCAAAACCCCTAACAAATTAGAAAGAGCATAGAATCATAATTTTTTTTTTTTTTTGGTGAGGCAATTGAGATTAAGTGACTTGCCCAGGGTCACACAGCTAGTTAAGTATTAAGTGTCTGAGGCCGGATTTGAACTCAGGTCCTCCTGACTCCAGGGCCGGTGCTCTATCCACTGCGCCATCTAGCTGCCCTAGAATCATAATTTTTGAGCTGGAAATAGAGGCCTTTTAATCATCTTCTAGTCCAACTCTTTCATTTCACGGATTGAAAACTGAGGCTTAGCTGATGAAGAGACTAGCTCAAGGGCATTGAGAGGAAAAACGGAGCTCTATTCATAGTCCTACCCTCTGATTCCAAATCCTACTGCTCTTTTCCCAATGTGCCATGTTGTATATTACAAGGAATGGATTTCTTTAAAAACCAACCAACCAACCAAACAAAAGGTAGTGGAGGTAGA